>NW_011480284.1:0-773 GCF_000754665.1 Bison bison bison
AGCACCACGTATGTCCACAAACCACAATTATGCTCCAAAACTCCCTCCCTTCTTCTCTTAGAGCAAGACACAAAAGCTTTGTGTGCTGTTACTGAGGAAAGAGAGCTAAAAAACAAATACACTGTTTTTTCCAACTAGAGAATGCTGATTTCCTGTTTCAGGAAATGCCATAGGAGCAGCAGTTTTCTAATGGGACTGTACCTTGGTATCACCTGGGGAGCTTTGCAGAATTCTGATGCCCAGGCCCCATCCCAGATTATTTATACTCCAGAAATAAGTAGCAGATCTGGAAGTCCACCTCCAGGGTTCAAGGTCATGACCACACTCCCTTTACATTTAATTTTGCAAATAGACACTGTCTTTATGGAAAAGAATCAAATTATAATAAAATAAATATAAAACTGAGCAAAAATAGAAATTTGATCACAGCACATATCTACTATCCTTTACATCTGAAATGCCCAAAGCTTGAAAAACAGACTTTTGTAAGTTTGGCTCCCAAAGTCATTTGTGTACAAGACCTGAACTGAACCAATGTGAGGTCATACATCGTCTCTTTTTACAGCCACCCCTCAGTGTAAATATTCACAGTTTTTGTGGCACAGATATTGGGTTTTCTTACTCCTTGCTGTGGCAGACTCTGCTGCATAATATATGATGTGGAAATCCAAAGGGCTTTGTAACAGACATTTCCTGTTCTTCACTCTTTGGGCACATTGTGAGGCTGGCACTTTGCTTCCCCTTGGAAGTTAGGTTTGACCATGTGACTTGAT
>NW_011480284.1:873-1922 GCF_000754665.1 Bison bison bison
GAAGTGAGCGGATGTAATCTATGTCACTTCCGAGTCAAAGTTTTAGGAGACAGTTTGTAATTAGTTTTCGTTCTTTCCCCAACTCTGACCAGCAATGCTCCTGACAGTCTCTGTTCTGACCTGAAGAGACAGAGAGCAGAGATATTGGACATATTCGTTCCTGGAGTATAATCTAGTCTATCCAGACAAATACAGTGGTATAAGTACCACCTTACCTTTCTAAAATCTGAAAATTCCTAAATTCTGAAACACATCTGGCACCAAGGGTTTCAGATAAAATATTGTGGATCTTTATTTAAATATTTTAAGTTGGGTGCTTTCCCCCCAAAACTTGAACTGTGTCAATGCTTTGAGCCCAGCAGTTTCCTGAAATGAGCAGACTAGCATCTGGGCAATGCCCTCTGGACTGAGCTCTTGGAAGTCAGAGATTGTCTTGGTAGCCTCAATGCCTGATATGAAGTGAACACTTGGTATTTAGGCACTGAAAAAAATTAATGGCACAAAGACAGATAATACCTGGAGCTTGAGGCTCTGAGAGAGAGAGAGAACAAAAGAGAAAGATATGAGGTGAAGGCAAAAGTTATTTACTTCATCTAGCTCATGGTTTTGCCTTGTTCAAATAATGAGCTGGAGGCAGAGCAAATCTTGTTTGAAAGGACCGTATACTGGCTATAAGTTAACGCTCATGGGTGGATGTCAAGATTAATTGAGGTAATTTGAACAAGTAAGGCTCTTAGCACAGAACTGGTTTACAGTTGTTGTTTTAGTTGCTGAGTGTGTCCAACTCTTTACGACCCCATTGACTGTAGCCCATTAGGCTCCTCTGTCCATGGGATTTCCCAGGCAAGAATACTGGAGTGGGTTGCCATTTCTTCTGCAGGGGATCTTCCCCACCCAGGGCTTGAACTCTTATCTCCTGCATTGGTGGGCGAATTCTTTACCACTGAGCCACCAGGGAAGTCCTGGTTTATAGTTAACCTGTAATAAATGTAGCTATTATTAATATTAATTAAAAATACATTGGGAGTTAAAATAAATAGCCAACAAGA
>NW_011480284.1:4702-6119 GCF_000754665.1 Bison bison bison
CAGTGATTTTGGAGCCCAGAAAAATAAAGTCACCCACTGTTTCCCCATCTATTTGCCATGAAGTGATGGAACCGGATGCCATGATATTAGTTTTCTGAATGTTAAGCTTTAAGCCAACTTTTTCACTTTCTTCTTTCACTTTCATCAGGTACCATTTTCATTTAGGCTAAAAGTGAATGAGACTTCCTGTCTCCTACCTGCCTCTGTTAGTTTATCATTTGTGTTAATATCCTTCTTCCTTCAAGAAGCACTTTATTGTTAACTTCATTGCAAATAGATAAAATTAAGAAATTAAAAAATAGTGGAGAGGGTATAAAAAGAAAGGGAGCTTTTTTTGGATCCTGGAATTTAGGAGTCAAAGATTCTTAACCATGGTACTGTTTAAAACTTTTACCCAGATTTTTCTTGTCAAATAAAAACCAAATCCAGATTTAGGAAAGACCTTTATTCACAAGGATTATTGTAGTAAGTGGAAGGGACCATTGTGTTAGGGAAAGAGAACTTAACAGTAGAGAGAACAATTTGGCTATAAGATCTCAAAGGCTGGGGAGAAAATAGTTTTCTTATATAAGAACAGGTAAATAAGGCTAGAAAGAACCCAAATATTGCAGAGAGGGATGAGCAAGTGGTGTGTTCCAACAGTTGAGCAGGAAATGTCTTTCTCTGGGGTCAGCTGATTTTCTTGAAGCGTCAAGAGGGCTTGGCATTCCAATGCTATTGGCAGGCATTTTGTCCACACCAGTCAGTGGTAAAACCAGTCTAGCTAATCACTTATGGCAACGAAAGGAAATGTGGAGGGTCGTGTCTCACATTGTCCTAGGTAAATGCACAAGTCTTATGGAAGTCATATGGGGAAGCCATATTAAGTAAGCCATTCCCTGGAAAACAAAAGGATGGAGGTATTTCTTAACCTTTCCTATATTCCAAGCCCCTACGGCTCAGATAAAGTCTAATGTTGTCACTGTATGTGACTGGAACATTTTAAAACACAAGCCTCTTAGCATTTATTTAATAAAAAGATTCTCTTTAATACAAAACACACTTGTTGACTTTTGTTCAGTTAACTGATGTGTTTTATAATTAAAGAGATGTTGCTTTTTTGGGTGAATGCTGAATTTCTCTTTAAACACATGCAAATATATAGCACAGATTTTTAAAAAATACTTTGAGGATGGATAGAATTGTGTAAACTATTTAAAGATGGATGAAAGAGTTGCAACTGAAAAAGATATTACATAATTTTCCCCCTGTCAGTGAATCTGGTGTACACCAATATGTGATTTTGGTGAACAAAGAAATGCTGGGAAGTCATTAATTACAGTAATGAGAGAACATTGTGGCTAAGAGGGTGTTCACAGGTTGTCCCATTATTACCTCCTAAAAATAATCCTCATGGCTGAAGTGCTTTTTTTATATG
>NW_011480284.1:6219-7555 GCF_000754665.1 Bison bison bison
CTTTTTTCATATCTAGAATGTGTCTTATTTCCAGAACTCTTAAGTGAGAACAGTATTATTATAAGTTTACTTGGGGTCAAGGATAGGCTCAGCAAGGACTGTGGTTGGCCTTGGACTATGATCACTCTGTGCAAAAAGATTGAGATATAATTCATATACCTTTTAAAGTTTCATACCTTTTAAAGAGATATAATTCACATACCTTTTAAAGAAATTCACCGTTTTAAAGTGCCCATTTCAGTGGCGCTCAGTATGTTCACAAGATCGAGGCTTGGGCATCAAGCCTCATGTGCCTAGTGAGTGAGTCAGTCCTGCTTTCATGAATAGTCCAGCCACTGGTCAGTGTTTCAGGGAGACCCAGGGCCTGTGGGAGCCTTATCCCCCTAAGGGGAGCTTTAAGAGAATAACAGGATGCAGACTCCTTCCCCGTCAGGCTAAGCTTGGTGCTTTTATTTCTTGAAGCTACAAAATCGACACTTCTTGGTACATCAGGATGGGAGCATTAAATCACAGCTGGAGCATACAAGGGAAGTCGTGTTTATCAGGGTAACACCTCCTCAAATTTATCGCAGATGCTGCAGTTTGCATCCCAGGGGAGCAAAACCTAATCTGCCTTCCCCAGAGCCCGATTGTAATCTTTGAAAGGCAGTGGGAACTGGCAGCAGTCCAACCAATGTCTCCTTTCTCCTCCCATTGCAGGAAGTAGATGCTTGAGATTGAAGCTGTTACTCAAAGCTCAAAAAAGTGTATTTGAAAGGCCTTGATGTTTTGCATTTCTTCCTGTCCTAGAGATTCTAGAAGGGGAAAAGCTAACCCTGAGGATGTATTTGCAGCCATCACCCTACCCACTTTCATACAACATCTCCCCTGTCACCAACACCTCTCTTGTGGATGGCTGCCCTGGCCAAGGGGGTTGGAATTTCCTGCCTGAGGATAGCCAAATAATGAATAGAGTCAAGGTGGGGACCACCAGCAGCGTCAGTATTGCCCTGAAATTGATCAGGAATGCAAAATTTCAGGCTCCACCAAAATCAGAAACTGAGAGTGATGTCCAGCAAGCAGTGTTTTAACAAACTCTGCAGGAGATTCTTTTTGCACATATAAATTCAAAATGCAGTGAGAAGACCAAGATCAGGTGGGGTTCAGAGTGCAAGACATAACGAGATGGCTCTGAGAGCTGGTGCAAAACCAACAAAAAGAAATCAGGTGACATGAATCCAAACCTCTGAAGCTTGCATATACGTGCCCACAAATAGGCACCCACTGTACCATTTTCAGTTCAGTTCAGTTCAGTTGCTCAGTCGGGTCCAACTCTTTGTGACCCCATGAACCGCAG
>NW_011480284.1:10868-11274 GCF_000754665.1 Bison bison bison
CATACCCGAGGAGAGGAGCATTCCTTTCTCTGCAAGTGGAGCAATGCTGGAGGGAATTTGAAGGAACTGTGCTTGCTCAGTTTCCTCCAGTTGACCACCCACAGCTCATACCCTTTGTCCTATCTCATTTCCACAACTTTCCATTCTTCATCAGACCTAGTATGAAAACACTTCATTCTATTTCTGAAACCAAGCAGGACCTCATGGGGCCCTCCTGAATACAAAGGGTATTCTGTGTTCCCCATTTCTTGTTTACTGAGCAAAGATTTCAACCTCCTAGACCTTCTCTGAGTTCCAAAGGGCAGATTCAAACAGTTACTAATTAGAGAAGTGAGAGGAAGCAGAGAGAAACAATAGTGCAGCCAGTGGCACCTGGCCTGGTCCTGGTTCCTTCTCAGGGATGTAC
>NW_011480285.1:0-1022 GCF_000754665.1 Bison bison bison
TTGGCTACCCCAGGGATCACCCTGTCTCTAAAAGGCCAGACCTGGGTGTCCCAGCCCACTGCTCCTTACAAAGAACTAAGTTTAGAGGTCTCAGACTCTGTGGGGAGAAAGGAAGGATCTTCTCTTTGGCTGAGAGTGCCCTGGGCAGAATGGGAAGGCCAGGGATGAATGGGTGGAAGGAGCAGGAAGCAGAGAAAGGGCAGCTGCACATCTCAAGTTCAGAGGTACACGGTGTGTACAAAGAAGAAAGAAGCAATCTTGCCAGTGGACAGGTGCTCTCCAGACAGCATATCCCTTGCCTCTTTGAGCAGAGGGGATTTTGTATAGCAGAGGGATGCAGATGGAAAGGACTAGAAGCCGACTAGGCCCATCTGATCTAGGGAGTTTGCACTGGGAGGCTCTGCCTTCCTTTTGAGGCAAACTGGTTCCTGCCACGTCTGTACTTTGCATGCAGTTGCATGCCTGTGCTCGACAGCACCGCAAACCGGGTGTCTGCGAGTGGGGTTCACCTTGCCTGCTGCACATGGCTGTGCACCTGCAGTTCCCATCATTGAGAGTGGCCCTGTCCCCGGTGTGCTGAGTCGGCTAGGTGCTGAGAAGTGGTGGGCAGGGGAAAGGAAGAAAATCTTCTTCAGAGGAATCTCGGGGTTCCCTCTCCCCCAGCATGGGACTGGTCCCAGGGCTAGACCAGCCACAGGACCATGAGGACATCTGAGACCTGGAGCTGTAAACAGAATTCACAGCTCCTGCTCTAGTGCTTCAGAAATACTGAATGCTTTTTTAAAGCTGCTTCTGAGACCTGTAATCCTCTTATTTTTATTTCTTTTTAGATAAATTGAAGAAGCAGTTTTTTACTCCCAAAGTTCTTCAGGACTATAGAAAACTCAAGAACACAGCAGAGCAGTTCTTGTCCCAAAGTGGCTATTCCGAAGTGAACCTCAGCAAACTCTTCGCCGATTGTGCTGTATGGTCCTGAGGGGTTCCAGGAAGTGGACCTGCAGGGACGGTGGAAAGAAGATCCA
>NW_011480285.1:3144-6268 GCF_000754665.1 Bison bison bison
AAGTTAACACGGTGGTTGATATATTCTTACTCAGATCGGTAACTCCAGGTTAGTTAAGAGGATTTTCTGGGAGGCATTTGAAGATTCCAGGATTTTATAGAAAGTTGCAACTTTAGGATTGAGTGGATCTCTCTGTTAAAAGATTGGAACATGGCATGGTCACTTTTCTCTGAGAAAGGTTTCTTCTTGATTTGCACCGTCTGATAACACAGGGGTACGGTGAGTACCGAGATGCCGCCCACTTTGAAAGGGGGAACTTCCCCATATGTCTTCACAGGTTCCCTGGCATGGGTGTTAAGCTCAGGTGAGAAAAGTGAAACAGGCCCGGTTCCCTCTAGAGAGTGGCAGAGTCTCGTGAGCCTGAGTGGCCATGTCCTGTCCAAAGGAGGCAGGAGCTACTCAGCAATTCTGGGAGGGACAGAGCCCTGGGTGGTCATGGGATCACGTTTTCAAGAGCCAGGAATCCAGATATGGCCATAAAGTATCTCAATTCCTAAACTTTGGCAACTAATTTTAAAAAATAAAATTCTAAATGCTGTGGGCCAGACTAAACCTCTAGGATAAATTTTATCCACTCCAGTTGGGAAATAGGGCCCTACAGGAACCCATCTAGAATTTTTCTGTTTCCTGTTGAATTTAGGGGCTGCCAACAACAGGGAGCACATTCATTTTGGTCATAACTTGGTATAACTCTCAACTCTCCTTCGTGTAAAAGGGGATGTGGAGACCGGAAATTGAAAATCCTACAAAAGTGCGCTCAGTTAAGATTTTAATTTGCCCAGGAAACAGATGGAGTTCGTCTTGAGACTGTTACCCAAGACATGGGGGCGAGCCAAAGTTCACAGACTGCAGTTTGGCAGAGGCTGGTCAAAGGGGATGAATTCACTGCCCCCTACCACCAGCCCCTTCTCCAGCCTGTACCTCCTCTTACCTCCAACATACACAGATGGACCTCAGCATGCCTTTTCGAACAGATTGAAATTACTTTGGCAGGTAATGCAGAGATAAGGAAACTCCAAAAGCAGCTTTCTCTGTCTTGTCAGGGTTTTATGAAAAACACTAAGCCCCAGATCCTCTTCAGAATTCACTGACCGTCAATTCAGTTCTCCCATCTCCCATCCCAGACTTTAACCCGCCTTGCCTTTCTCTCTCTCTCTCTCTCTCTCTGCTCACCTAAATATTTCTTAATTGAACGGTTTGCTGTGGAGCTTCCTTATAGCAGTTTAATAGATGAACTCATCTGAGCCAGCCTCAAATTTCAGATTAAAATTCCTTCATCCCGAAGGCAGCATTATCAGGTTGTTGGAGGCTGTTTTCAAACCTTGGTTTTGAATAGCAGCGGCTCTGCATTAATTTAACCACTAAGCTAATAAGTAGGTTTCGTTTTGTTATGCTAAGCTTTATTGCTTTTCTTTTGATCAGAATGGTGTTGTTGAGCAAAGCAGCAGACAAGGCATTCTTTGATGAGGGAATTAGCGCTCCATTCTTCCTCTATTATTCATAGCACAGTGGAATATGTAAGTACCTGAGGGTGTCAAAGGAGCGCAGGTTCTATTGCAAAGTGCTCGCCTTGTTTCTCTCAATAGCTGACTATGAGATGATAAACCGCTTAATACACTGTGCTAATTGGATGAGAGCAAAAAGAGATGGGAATTAAGGCGAGGCAAAAGGAGAAAGTGCAACCAGCCTTCAATTCACTCTTTCACCACTTTACCAGCACCAAAGGAGGCACAAGCTTTCTATAAGCAGACTAGAGGTTTTGTGCAGAGATAAAATGAACGTGTTAGTGGATTCAAGTAATACACTAATTATTGCACAGTATAAATACCACTACTGGTTTTATAACAGGGAGGTAAACTTCTTTTGAGAGGGTTATAGGATTGCTTGGCAGTGGTGTAGAACCTAATAAGGGCCCAGAGTAATAACCCCTTGGATTAACAAAATTGCTGCTTGTAGAAGTATGATTCAGGCTTTTACGAAGATTTCCGGAGAATGAATAAAAATGACTGAATGACATTTCTTAATGTATAACTGGTAATCGCTCCCTTTTCTTTAAAGAAAAAAATGTATACTTCAAACCGGACTGTTAATAAAGTCCAGGGACAACACAACTTTTTCCTTTGAAAAATGCTTCTTCCCCTCCCCCCACCCCAGTCAGGTAACAGCTTTTCTTCTCCCCGCCCCCCAGCTAGGCTGCCACTGTCACTTAAATACATAAGCAATTGCTCCGTGGAACTCGGTGTTCCAAAATACCATTTTAGGCCCCATTTAAGACCCCCTTCATTCAGACGCACTCACTTTTGTGTATACACATACACACATGTTCACATACATATTTTTTCCTCTAAAAGCAAGTTGAACTAACTCATGTATAATTTCCTTCCCTCTACCATCAGCCACTTTTCCATTCTAGTAAGATATTTGCACTCAAAACGGTATGAAAAACAGAGGTACAAGTGCCTTGTCTCTTGGTATTACAGATCAAAACCAACAATAATAAGTGTTTGCCCCAGTGGGGGTGTGGTAATGAAAAAAATGGGAAACTGGCCGAGGCCTATACTGGTGACTTTAACTGAAGACTGGGTTTCAAGCCCTAAAACCTTCCCTTTGGTGATCACTCTCCCTAATTCATCCACTTTCTATCTTCCCCACACAAGCCTGAGCTGTTCTCCCCAACTGTCCAGTCTGGCTCATGGGTAGCTGGTGACTGAAGAGTACTTAGGGACATCTGAAATTACTCGGCCTACTGCTCCCTTCTTGCCTTTCCTTTCGGGGCCCATTTAGGGTCTGACTAGCCTGTCTGAAAATGTAACAAATTAACTTGCCCTTTCCCTTCATCCTTCCCACAGAGGCCAAACTGCGCTCCCTCACCCCTCACCCCTCACCCCAAGATGCTGTGGGGGTGGCCCTGGGAAAGCAGGTGGTGGGGCATTCGGGCCTGGGGGTGATAGGGAACAGCCATGCCCCCATCACAGGGGCTCTCCCGAACTCCCCTGGGCTCTGCATGGCCTCCTCCAGGGTGGAACAGGTTTGCTTAAGGTTGGGGAGGGGGGTCAGCCGCTCCCAGCATTGTGACTGCTTTCCCAGATATTGGGGCCAAATTGGGTTGCCATTCATTAATAAT
>NW_011480285.1:8414-9075 GCF_000754665.1 Bison bison bison
TTATTTTGAGCGTGACACTTCTCCACTAGATAGCAAGGAAAAGTGATAACAATTACACGTTACACAAAAGTACTGTACCATTGCCTTTATCTTGAAGGTTTCGGAAGCCTCTACAGTTAATAAGTTAAATAAAGGGCTTGAGTACATAAATATTTGTCTAGGAACCCTACCGTATCTACAACACAGTAAGAATCTACAGGAGGACAAACTTTTACCATACCACGCTGAGTGCAATTGCGTTATAACATTTCAAATATACAAAGCTCTGTTCTTTTTCTTTTTTTAATAACAATGGTATGTACAGAATCAATAATCACAGTTTGGTGACTTCAACAGTCCATATTCTAGCAGAGTATTTCCCTTTGGTTTGATATAAAAACCTTGGTTGATGTATGATAAAGAAGAGAACAAGAACAAGACGCCCCTTTCCGTTAAGTGCACTGTTAGCTATCTTACAGATTCGCATTCGCTTCCCCGCCGCCGAAGGCTGGGGCCACGCTGGCAAGATCAACTTAGAGCGCCAAAATGCTATTTGGAAAAAAAAAAAAAAAAGCTAAGTGGGGTGTCAGGAGGCAGAGAGGTTGGGGTTTTTAAATTGTTAACTTCAATACCAGGTGACTTAGGGAGAAAACCTCCCCGATATTTTCAATAAAAGAATGGG
>NW_011480285.1:9175-9716 GCF_000754665.1 Bison bison bison
CACCTCTTTTACCCCCTACCCCCGCCACAGACCCTCCTCCCCGCGCGTGTACCGTGTAGCCCGCCCCCTCGGAAGCCAGCGCCTGGGCTCCTCTCTCGCGCCGTTACCTGTCATCTCGGACTGCGCACTTCCTTGTACGTGGCACTTTCCACGAACAGTTTCCTTCGCCTTCCCAGCTAAGACTCCCCGCTCGCTTCAAATTTCAGTCTTCACCGTCAACGCCTCCCTCAAGCCCACCCCACCTCCGAGGCCCAGGGCCCTCAGCTCCCACTGCAACACGACCCAGGAGATCCAAGATGCACGTGGAAAGCTCCGTGGCGGCGGCGATCTTAACCCTTCTTAGGAAATCCTACGGATCTTTTGAGGATCACATTCAAACCAGGGCCCTCCGCCAGGAAAACGGGAGTGCAGATAAACTCTGGGGGAGTCGGGGCGCAGGAGCCCACCCGGTCTTCTGGGGGGGGCCTTCTACTGTCCCCTCAGCTCCTGTAGAGAATATTCACACTTCCTTTTGTTAAACATATATTTTTTTTTTATTTTT
>NW_011480285.1:13412-14342 GCF_000754665.1 Bison bison bison
CTGAACCTCAGTTTTCTAATCTGTAAAATGGGGATAATAAAACTTTATTCATAAGGCTGTGATGAGGAATGAGTCAAATAAAGCATGTGGAAGCTGGCATTCAGTGATGACTCTTGGGAACAGGCAGCCATCAAGAGAATGCACAGCAGCTTTCTGTGGCAAATCAGCTCTTTTCACCCATTTCGGGTTTTCCCAAGAGGTGACAGAATCTTTGCTCTCCGTTGAAAAGGGAATCAGGGAGGTGGTTCATTTAATCTTTCCAGAAATATTTACTGAACACCTATGAGCACTACCCTATGTTTGGGGGCTTGAGGGGAGCTGGGACTGAGGGAAGAAATACCCACGATAATTAGCAAACAGGCATACAGTTTAGGAGGCAGTTGTAATGAAGTGTGGGGTACACAGCCTGCTATCTGCAGGGGCTCCATGCAGGGCCAGGTTCTGCCAAGGAAGGCAGTGACTGCATGGATCAGGTCTACAGTGATACTTGGACACAGAAACCAGAGTGTGGGATACTTGGAGACTGGGCACATCTTCATAGCTAATCGGTCCTTTATTTCTTCTGGGGATGTGGTTTAAGTGGGTTATTTAAGTAAGATAGTTGTAGGTTGGGGGGAGCTTTTCAGCAGAAGGTATCTTCCTAATTGTTAATAGAAAGCAGTTTTAGTAGAGACCTTTACCTGAAATGTGGCAGCTACCATGGTCTAAAAATAACTTTTAGGAGCATGAAATTATTTTTATGTGACCTGCTCATCACACCCACAGCTGAGAAGATACGCTCCTTATCCCTTGAAGGCATTAGTATTTTTAGGGCTGAGTTTATGCCTGCACACAAGTCTAAAAATTAAGAATGAACTCTGGGGCTATACAGAGTTATATTAAAATATAATGTAAATGATCCCAGAGGTATATGTTTTTTTTTAAAATTTT
>NW_011480286.1:0-2839 GCF_000754665.1 Bison bison bison
GAGTGTGTGTGTGTCTGTGTGTGTGTAAGGCAATGTCTCTTTTCATGCAAGATGATCAACTATAAGTATTACTAGAATCATATCATCATCCATTCATTCAACTCACATTTAATATACACCTACCATGTACTTGGCATTATGTTAGGTCCTGGGCTTATAAAGATGAATAAGGCAAAGTCACTAAGATCAAGAATGCCATACACCATACACCGCAGAGTGGAGGAAGGGGAAGAGCAGACGATAAACAAACTCAGGCAGGAAAGCTGTAAAAGGGATGTGTACAACGTGTTGTGGGATTGAGAAGGGAGTCTGCAGCCCTCGGTGGAGGAGGTGCAGTAGTCATGAATTATTTCATCAGAAGATAACAACTGAACTGAGACTTGAAGAAAGAGTATGTATTTTCCAAGAAAATAATAATGGGAGAAATACACAGGAGTTGAATAATTTACTGTGGATTCTTAATTTGTGTCTTTTTCTTGGGATGGCATCATCATTTAGTCAGATAATGTCCAAGAGAGCTCCAGAGTTGAAAGAGTCCTAACTTTCTAAGAGTTGCAGCAAAGATCCAGCGATTGGCTCTGCTTGGGTCATGGGTCTATTCCTGAGCCAATCACCATGGGCCAGGTAGGTGATGTATTCTGATTGGCTATCCTGAGTCATGTGCCCATTCCTGTCCGTCTGCTTTGGAGGGGAATGTAATGGACAGATTAATAACCTTACCTGATGAAGAAGGTACAGTTCCTAAAGAAAAAGATGCTAGGAAAGATGTGGACAAAAGTAACATGTCCACTACATGTATACAATCATTTCCCTGAAAAATCTCTCACTTTGCAAAAAGCAAACTACAAGTAATAAGACTTCTGGAAAAAAATAGAGTTGGGGCAGATCACTCAAAATGTATGCAATCTTATTAGCAGAACATTAATAAAATAAAAAATGAATGTCTCAGACACAACAGTTTGATATGGCAAGAGGCTATCCATAGAATATTAAATGTGCAATAAACCAACACAGCTGAAATTCTGACTTGATAGAGCTGAGACAGCACACAAGGACGTGGAACTCAGACCTGAGCTTGTCATTAAGGTAAGCACAGGAGGAAGTGCAATCTACCTGGTGCAAGAACCATAAGTAAGGCTTCCTTGGGGAGGAAGCCCCTTGGTACAGACTCTCACTTTTCATTTTATTAAAATAAAGCTAAGAAGGCTTCTGACTGTGCAGCAGCCAAGTTGAATCCTTTTTCCTTTCATGCTGAAGGTTATAATTATACTCCAATACAATTTCCACATTATATTGATTTTGTTCCCCTATTTGCAACTGCATATAAACAATTCTTATAGACAATGTGTTTAACCAGAAGAGATGGTATATATTTATTTTCTATCAAATAGTAGTTATCAAGCACCTTGATCTAATCTGGTCTTGTGATTTTAAACTCCAATTATTTGCTAATGACTCTCAGATTTCTATCTCCCGCCCAGAATTTCCTCTGAATTCCAGACATTAATCCAACAACCTGCTTAATATCCTCACTTTGATGGCTAATTGGGCGTCCTAGGTGGTGCAGTGGTAAAGAACCTGCGTGCCAACATAGGAGATAGGAGAGATTCAGGTTCAATCCCTGGGTCTGGAAGATCCCCTGGAATAGGAAATGGCAACCCACTCCAGTATTCTTGCCTGGAAAATCCCATGGACAGAGGAGCCTGGTGGGTCCATGGGGTCGCACAAAGTTGGATACGATTAAGTGCACACGCATGGCATGACATTGATGGCTAAATAGGAATCTGCAACTTGCCTTGTATACAAAATCCAACCCTTGATATATTCATCAGATTTCTCCTTCTCAGGTCTTCCTCATCTTTTTGAATGGAAACTCCATCCATATTGACACTCAAGCTAAATATCCTTAGATCATTCTGACTTTTTCTCATACCTCACATACAATTCACCAGCAAACCCTGCCTATTCTACCTTCAAGACACATCTAGAATCCAACCACTTCTTATTACCTGCACTGCTACCATCTAGTCTGGCCACCATTATTTCTGCTGTATTATTACAAACAGTCCAGCTAGTCTCCTTGCTTCTGCCCTTTGACCCCTCTAATCTATTCTCCCACAGTGGCTGGAATTATCCTTTAAAAATACAATTCTATGTTGACTTGAATATATATACAAAAGTATATACAAGATATACTTGATGGTATATACAAGAGTATTGATAGTGTATATATTATCAGTATGACATCACTGTAGATGTTGGCCTTGGTCACCTGGCCAAGGAAGTATTTGGCAGGTTTCTCCACTTTAACATTAATTTGGGGAGACTTCCCTGGCAGTCCAGTGGTTAAGACTCTGCACTTCCACTGCAGGGGGCATAGGTTCAGTCCCTGTCTTGGGAACTAAGATCCCATATACCACACAGCCAAAAACAAAACACAAAATAAAGTTACTGTTCTTTCCCTTTTTATACCGTACATTTTGGAAGAAAATCACAACCCACCCTTTTAAAGGGGTGGGAAGTTATTTTCCATCTCCTTAAATGTAAGGTGTCTGCATAAATTATTTGCAGTTTTTTCTGAACATGAAATTTGTCTAGTCTCTACAATTTATTATTAATTTAATCCTTGATTTATTTTAAAAATTATAATTCTAAACATGTCATTCATCTATTCAAAATCCCCCATTGCCTGTCTCCCTCAGAGTAAAAACCAGATTCTTACAATGGCCACTAGGTCCCTACATATTCTAGAGTTTGCCTGTCGTCTTCCACTATCTCCCTACTTTCCTCCATTCTGTTCATACTGGCCTTCCTGCTCTTCCTTCCACATATAAAGCTG
>NW_011480286.1:4899-5720 GCF_000754665.1 Bison bison bison
GCTTTGTTCATGGGCACATAGCCAACTCTAGTTTGAGCTAGAGTTCAAACTAAGGTCTGTTCTTCCATGAGTTTGGTGCTTGTATCAATTAGCCCTAGCCATAAAATGATGCTTTAAAAATCAGTGGCTTAAAACCAGAATTGTTTACTCTCAAGTATCTATGAGTTGAATCAGAGTCAGCTAATTTAGGCTGAGCTTGGTTGGAGGTGACTCTGCTACATGGAGTCTGTTACCACGTGGGACTAGAAGGCTGGTGCCTGCATATTCTTCTTATGGTAATAGTAAAAGGGCAGACACAAGAGGAAACTTGCAAAGTCTCTTGCTAGGTTCAAACCTGGTGCAGCATCATTGCCACCTCATTCTGTTGGCCAAATAAAATCCTTTGCTGAACTCAAGGTCAAGGGACAGAGAAGTACACCCAACCCAAGAAGGCACTGCAAAATAACATGGCAATGCGCATCTATATAGGAAGGGATAAGAAACTGGAGCCATCAACGTATTCAACCCAGTGCTCTTCCCCAGGGTACCAGGCAACTTCTCCACATAGGTTTGTCATCTACATTCCAGCTACCTATAGCTGAGACAATGGATGTCTATTCTGTTTTCAAATTAGAATCAAAGGACATGTCCCTGCTTTGCCACCCATCGTGACTCTCCCACTGCATTTCTCTCTGACAGTCTTTTCTGTGTTATTGATTCAGACTCTCATCTTACCCTTCCTGTGAGACCTACCTCCAAAACACAGGGGAATGGCCTCATCTAAGTTCACCCAGTGCACGTGTACAACACAGAAACCCTACAACTCAGAAGAACCGTAAAAT
>NW_011480286.1:6144-7696 GCF_000754665.1 Bison bison bison
CCCAGATGGTGATTTTGCACATACCTAGTACACTTCAATGAAAAAAATACACAAGTATCTTTAAGTACCTACTTGGTGTTGGGTCCTGAAAGAATGTGGGTGAGATTGTCTGGATTTGAATGCATCCTCCATTTATTAGCCATGTCACCTCTCTGGCCTCTGTTTCCTCATCTGTAAAAATGGAGATAATCAGAGTAGTTATTCATAGAATTATCATGACACTTAAATAAAATAATCTACATAAGCAGTTAGCTCTGTGCTTGCCACATTATGGCACTGAATGAATACTTAGCTGTGATTATCTTGTCCTATATGCACAGCTGGATAGACAAAAGATTTGAAATAAGTTGAAGAAATTCTTCTTCTAAGAATCTAATAATCCCATTTCAGAAGAGAAGCCATACATTAAACAACAAGAGAGAAATCACAAGATGATTACATTAGTTAAGTTTCTTTTATTTGCAAGCAACAGAAATTAACTTTTTCTTATTTAAGAAAAAAGATTGAGAGTGAGAGTAAATTCATTGTAATGATTCAGGGGTGTTCCATGGCCTCAAAAATGAGTTTAGGTCTGAAACCTTGACAGGGACAACAAACCAGCCAGCTCTAGAAATTCAACAACTAGAGCTGGGTGTGGACCCTGGGTCTCTTGAGCTCAGCCAGTAAGGGGACTTCAGCTCTTAACACCTCTTAATCTCTGGTTTCCTGGTTTCCAAATTTCAAATTCCCAGGAGGAAGAAGCTGGTTGGCCAGCTTGTGTCAGTGTTCTACCTGTGGATTGATTCATTAGGGTGGTCTCCTATAAGTCAGGGCAAGGTACAGGGGTATCCCATCGTATACATTGGAAGGCTTTTTTCCCAGATGTTAACAAGGAACTCAGGGAATAAATCGATGGCTTCCTGTTACCCCTTTGCCCTCATCTCCTACAGTACTCCAGGCACTCTGACCTTGCTTTTCCTCAAAATAGACAGACACACTGCCTCAGAAACTTTCTACTTGCCATTCCCTTTGCCAGGCATGCCCTTCTGTTAAATAACCCCATGAGTCACTTCCTTATCTCTTTCATATATTGAGTCAAATGTTATCTGCTCAGCAAAGCCTTCCCTGACAAAGTTATTTATTTATTTTTAAACTTTAAACAAAATTTTTTTAGGCCATCCCATGCACCTTGCAGGATCTTAATCCCCCAATCAGGGAGTAAACTAAGCCCTCAGCGGTGAAAGTAGAGAGTCCTAACTACTGGATCCCTGGGAATTGCCAACAAAGTTATTTAAAACGGCAACATATCCCCCCAGACATCCACATACACACCTCTAATCCCACTTTATCTGCTCTCTTTTTCTCTAAAATATTTATAACCTGCAGTACCAGTTAGCTGGGGCTTCTCAGGTGGCGCTACTGGTAAAGAACCCGCCTGCCAATATAGGAGACATAAAAGACACACGTTGAATCCCTAGGTTGGGAAAATCCCCTAGAGGAGAACATGGCAACCCACTCCAGTATTCTTGCCTGGAGAATCCCATAGACAGAGGAGCCTGGTGAGCTACAGTCC
>NW_011480286.1:9949-11456 GCF_000754665.1 Bison bison bison
AGCGCTCAAGAGAAGTTAAAGCAATTCTTTTCTACTGGGTAGGCTGTTATTAGGCAAATTGCAGTTTGCTTTTAAAATGTTTCTAAAAAAGACTCTTTGTATGCTCATCCCCCAAACACCTTCCCATATCCAGGAGTTTTTGTCTTCATATAACTATCTCTAGGATTAACATATCTGTAGTAGAAGAGACAATTTAACTTTTCTTTTCTAATATGAACTTCCAAGAAAAAGAAAAAAAAAAAAACAACGTAGATCGTTGTCTACATTAGACTACTCCATGGAGAGCTCTGACCACACAACACAGGTGAAGTATGGATGGTAACTTCAGGCTGAGCACCTGGAACACCACTCTGTTACCTCACCACCAACCAATCAGAAGAAAGTCATACACCCTGCAGCCTTCACCCCAAATTTTGCACATAAAACTTCTCTCCCAAAACAATCAGAGTATGGGGCTTTTTTGTTTGTTTGTTTTTAGCACAAGCCACTGGTCTCCTTTCCTGGCCTTGCAGTAAACCTTTCTCTGATCCAAGCTCTGATGTTTTGGTTTGTTTGGCCTCACTATGCATCAGGCACACACAATCGCATTTGGTAAGGAGTATTCTCCAGGTTATGTACAGTTCCTGTTACTGACTCTGCAAAAACACTCCCAGCACCAGAACTGTCTGGTTAGCACTCTTTGTTACTGTGATTAATTCAGTAGTCTCTGCAACCTAATTTCTTTCCTTTAACATCTAGGCCACCTAGGTTTTCCTTAATGCCACACTGACAAAGGAATCAGCAAATATCCTCTCCCATTCTGCTCGTAACTCCAGCTCTTTTAGTGGAACCCACAATCCTTTCAATAAAGTGTCTGATTAGAGATTTTCATTTCCCAAAGCTTTTCTACTTATGATATAATTGCTTCTTAAAACTAAAAAAAAAAAAAATTCACTCCAGAATAAGTGAGTAACAGAGTAAACCTCTCCTTTTTCTTTCTGATACTTCAGAATTGAAGAGTGTCAGCTAAGAGAGTCAGAACCGACTTCAAGCCCTAGATCTTCCCATTACTGGCTGAGATGCTGTAGGCAGGTTTATTTGATAGTTTCTAGGATTCAAGCTTCAGAATCTAAATAAGCAGAGAGGGAACTGTAAATGAATATTAAAAGCTCACAGATTGAACTTTGGAAGAGTCAGAGGAATAGTCTCTATGCTGAATTTCTTGGTAACATGCTGAGAAATGGAGTATTTCCTGCCATGGCAGTAAACAAGGATGACACAGCCATCAGTGACTGCAGCCCTCCAATGTGAGCTGGTGAGCCCTGAGGAAACTCAAGAAAGAAAAGAATACCTGCCATCTAGCACCCATTCCCTGCAGTATGTCCTAAGGAAAACCAGGATGTGAAAACAGGAAACTGGCCCCAGACAGCTGCTGCTAAGTTGCGTCAGTCGTGTCCGACTCTGTGTGACCCCATAGACAGCAGCCCAACAGGCTCCCCAGTCCCTGGGATTCTCCAGGCAAGAACAC
>NW_011480286.1:11556-12259 GCF_000754665.1 Bison bison bison
GACCCCATGGACTGTAGCCTACCAGGCTCCTCCACCCATGGGATTCTCCAGGCAAGAGTACTGGAGTGGCGTGCCATTGCCTTCTCCGCCAGACAGCTGAGGTGCATGCATATGAAAGCAATGATTTCAGTGAGCCCAGACTCTTACATCTTCCCAAACACAGAGAATCACTGAATTCCTTAACTTGGGATATCTGCTTTACTTTAATTTACAATAATCTTTTTATGTTCAGAATACCTGTCTTTTGTTACAAAACTTCTGTATAACCTAGCTCCCTTCACCCTCGCCTCCTTGGAGCAGTTCTCTCAGGGTTACTTGAGATACTGTCTCCTAGACTCGAAGTCCTAAAAATTTCCACCAAATAAAACATAACTCTCAAATTTTAGGTTGGGAATATTTTTTAAGTCAACAACACCCAGGGCACATGGCAGAACTGCCCTTTCAGCCACCTAGGCTAGCCAAACAGCTGCCCCACAAACTGATTTTCTATCTTCTGTCTTGACATTTACAGTAGGCAATGTTTATCATTGTGCAATATAGTTTGAATTACAAAGCACACCTTTATTAGGCATGTCTGATTCTTTCTGACCCCCTGGACTGTAGCCCACCAGGCTCCTCTGTCCATGGGATTTCCCAGGCAAGAATACTGGAGTGGGTTGCCATTTCCTTCTCCAGGGGATCTTCTCGACCCAGGGGTTGAACC
>NW_011480286.1:15067-15589 GCF_000754665.1 Bison bison bison
AACACCACAGTTCAAAAGCATCAATTCTTCGGCACTCAGCTTTCTTCACAGTCCAACTCTCACATCCATACATGACCACTGGAAAAACCATAGCCTTAGTGACATCCAAAACAAGCAAATAACAAAACATGGACAAAACTCTCACAAGTCTGATTCTAAAAAGGCTTGTAAAGCCAGGAAAGCATGTCCTAATGTCTCTTCAGGAGTCAGTAAAGTAGAACTGTATCTCACCAGGGAATAAGACTTCTCCAAAGTCCTTTTTTCCTCCATGTTTAAAACATTCTATTAGATTTTAACAAAAACTTTCCTAGTAAATGAATATTCTAGCCAGTCAAGCGGCACAGAGATAAAAAAGAAATAATACTTTTTCCCTTCTCCCAGGCTCTCCACTGGGGTTTCCTTTCATATCTCCTGCTTTCTAAAGCAGCAAATTGGCCCTGCCCCTGGAATTGAGTGACCTTGGGCAGCCAAGGTCCTGGTTGGATGTTTTTAAAAAATTGTATTGGTGTATAGCTGCTTTAC
>NW_011480287.1:0-984 GCF_000754665.1 Bison bison bison
GCGCTTTCCCGCCCCTGAACCGTTCTAGACGCGGGTGAGTGCTGGGGCTTCGGCCCGCACCTGGAGCTGCCCGCGGAGCAGCTCCCGGAACGACCCCGCCCCTCTCCAGGGTAGGCCTCGGCCCTGGCTCACTCCCAGCATGCTCTACGCGAGGTGCCCAGGCAGGTCCAGTGGGAGGAACAGTGAGGGGGAGAGATTGAGCGCCAGCTTCCTAGAAGCGCTCCCTCTGCCCCTCCTTGGGGTCTTGGGTTGACCATGTTCTCCCCGTCACTTACGTTCTCCATTTCATCCTCCTCCCTTTTCCATACTCCGCCCCAACCACCTTCATCTAAAGAGACTCGTATGGAAAACCACTCTGGTAGTTTCTGCCTTGTTTGTGCCCGTGTGCAGTTTTAAGTTTCCCTCCCCTCTGCACCAAATATCCTATCATGCGCATCACATATCATGTGCTACTCCTTAGGAAAATTCGTGCAAATGACTTATAAGTAGTATCCCCATCAAGAAGAATCCTGACATCCATATGCCATTATCAAGCTAAGAAACACTACTGAATTATCATATATTGACCAGAAATAATATGAAATGCCAAAGACCTATGTAAAAGAATTCATTTTGCAGTGCATCTGACAATTCTGCTTGTTTCCTGTCAATTCTCTTTTCCTTATTAGAGCTGTGACCGAGTTCTGTGAGTGACAGAAAAACTGTCCTGCCTCTTTCCCCACTCCCCCACCCCCGCTTGAGAATTACGTCTGTCAAGCTATTCCACACCTGGTCCTTCAAAGGTAATGGAAGTCAAAGTCCATTTCCTCTAAAACCGAGGGATGGTGTCCTTGAGGCAGTATGGTGGTGTTAGATGCAAGATCTGTTAAATTATGATTAACAGATCTTACATGTTTCTTCATTTATAGGAAAACAGGGTTATTCAGTAACTTGTTTATTATCAATAATATGGATAGAAGCACTGTTGAGGTCATTATTCTGTAC
>NW_011480287.1:3597-5052 GCF_000754665.1 Bison bison bison
ATTGGACAACACAGGTCTAAACCAGTTCCCCAAGTGTGAGACCCACTGGCTGAATGTAAATGAGAGAAAACTAAGTTTCTTCTAAAAGTTATATTTATCTTTCTGGTTTTCTTGAATGCAGTGGAAACTGCACCTTGACTTTAATTAGGCCCCAGGCCATCTCCTTGCACAAGTTCAGTCACTAGACCTTCTTTTTCAAAACACTGGATTTGGAGCAAAATATAGATTAGATCTCTTGGCTTTTTTCTTCATGTAGCTAGAAGATTGCTTGTGTATCAAATCTGATTTATAATGCCCAGATTCTTCTGTAATGCATTTAAACAAACCCATCTATTGGGCTTAAAGCAGGGAACACCTATATTAGAAAAGTTACTGAAAGCACAGTTTAGTAATGATGTACCACTAATTTTCTACTCGTTTAAAATGTTCTGTTCCTTTTAGTGCCAGCTCACTTGGATTGATGCATTCGCTGCATGTCTGAGTGGATATGTGAAGAGCCTGTTTGTAGTAGTTTAGCTTTCTTTTGGCATAGAAAAAAAATTCAGAAATTTTTGCCAACTTTCCCACAAAGGAATCCCCAAAGTCTAATGAAAGAATAATAACTCAATTCCAATATAATCAAAGGTAAAATACTGTATTCAAAGGATAATGGAGGAAATGACTTATTTAGAAAGTATGAAATGGTGAAATGAAATGATGGTGTGTATCTGGGGTCTCTAGCATAATAGAAAAGTCCACTTTTATTAGTGTGGAATCTATACGCTATACTATTCCTTGCATATATTGAATACCCATTAGCTCAACACTAGACCTGGTTATTTTGTGGAAAGCAAAAAGGCCCAAACACATGATTCATACAGGCAGTCAAACAATCATTTCATATAAGCTTTGCATGAGCAATAAAACAAGCCATTGTTTACTATTAGAATATGGTGGTCCCCTTTTCCTTAAAAATCATTTTGATAAGTGCCGTTTCTCTTAACCCACATAATCCCCATTTCTTTGATAACTTTCACTGATTCTGTGCAAGAATGGCCATGCTGGTTTTGCCTTTGCTTTGGCAATTTAGTGAAAGACCTGGGAGGAAGAGCAGGGCCTAAAAATAAAACTAAGATTTTCTATGAATGGATGGATGGATGGAGTGAGAAGCTGCATGTGTTCACTTGTGTCTGACTCTTTGTGACCCCATGGACTGTAGCCTTCCAGGCTTCTCTGTCCATGGGGTTCTCCAGGCAAGAATACTGGAGTGGGTGGCCATCCCCTTCAGGGATCTTTCCGACCTAGGGATTGAACCCAGGTCTCCTCTGGTGGCTCAGCTGGTGTAGAATACACCTGCAATGCAGGAGACCCGGGTTCGATCCCTGGGTTGGGAAGATCCCCTAGAGAAGGGAAAGACTACCCACTCCAGTATTCTGGCCTGGAGAATTCCTGTATAGTCCATGGGGTGGCAAAGAG
>NW_011480287.1:5152-6230 GCF_000754665.1 Bison bison bison
CACCAGGGAAGCCCCTTTGTGCTTAGTCTCACAGTCGTGTCCAACTCTTTGCGACCCCATGGACTGTAGCCCACCAGGCTCCTCTGTCCATGGAATTCTCCAGGCAAGAATACTGGAGTGGGTTGCCATGCCCTTCTCCAGGGAAGCCCCTTTAAATCTCTTTTAAAGAACTCCTTTTGGTAGTCTGGCAGTTTCATTTACCTGGGTTAAATCTGCCCTGGTTTTTGTTTACCTGTTCAAATTTTGAGATTTTTTTTTTGCATGTTCTTGATTGTATCGTATGTTGATTGCACCTGTTTGGTGTGGAGGCCTTAACCTCACCATTCACCTCGGATTACTATGCCATTTGCCTGATTTCAGTGGCTACCTAGAAGCCTTAAGGATGGTAGATACAATAACTTCTGTCTTCATAAATTTGTGAAATACTTGGAGCTGATTTGCCCTCTTATTAGGCCTGCACATGCCATATAAGTCAGATCCATAAGCCTCCACAGGGTGCGAGACCATGACATTTTAGAGATCAATTTTTCTTGTAACTGGCCTCATGATGTTAATAGTCTACCACAGCTTTTGTAAGCCAGAAAGAGAATTTCCTTAAGAAGGCCTTGGGCTACAAATTATCAATCATCAGAGTAGTGTGTAAAACCCTTTGTTTTAATTTGTACCATCTTCCTCATTGGGGCTCTTGGTTAAGATGAAAGGTTATTAATTTAGAAAAGTAATAAATCAAGCACCCTAATATGTGGTCTCAGATGTAATTACTACAAACCAAATCATATTCAGTGAGTATAATGATGCACAGTATCTCACTGAGTGTGACACCCAGTTTACAAGTATCACCTTGCCCCCAACACCAATATATTAAAATTTTTTCTAGTGTATTATCACCTTCAATTACATTAGGGTATCAAAATATTGTTGAAATAAATATATTAGAGAATGCATTCCATTGTTTGATTTCCTAGTGGGTACTAAGGTAACAATTGCTTTTTAAACCAAATTGATGCTCTTGATTGTATTTTTATATGAGTATTCCTTTATAAAAGGGACTTTTCCTGGTAGCTCCGCTGGTAAAGAA
>NW_011480287.1:8349-10363 GCF_000754665.1 Bison bison bison
GCTGCTTTAGTAAGACTCTTCCATCCACAGTTAAAAGCATCTGGGCAGTTGGTACTTGAAAGAGAAATGGATTTGACAATACCAAGAAGCTCATGAGGCCATGTGCCTTCTCTCAGACCTCTGCATTTGGGAGCAAGAAAGCAGAATTACTTTGTGGACTCCTTTAAAAACATTTTACAAAATATAAGATTTTTTACCCTGTAAAACATAAAATAAGTGCAGTGTAAGCTTACAAGTTTTTATGACAGTTTAGCCCCTACTATTTTTGAAGCAAAATAAAGCATTGCCAGCCATAAATTATCTTCCAGTCATGTGCTTTTTTGAAAGCTATTTAGGAGATAGAGGTTAATTTGATGGATTAGAGACTGCTGTTATCCCACTAAATGAAAATGTTTGTACTCTATATTCAAATACAGTTCAGGTTGAGCTTTTTATAGGATTTTAGTTTCCTGACCAGGGACTGAACTCGGGTCTCCTGCACTGCAGGCAGATTCTTTACCATCTGAGCCACCAGGGAAGTACAGGAGTGAGGGAGGATGCCCTTAATTATGTGACAGGCTTACATTTGGAAAAAAAGTAAGCAGTGCTTCTAATGACTGAGTGATAATGAGGAAGGATGCCCTTAATCATGTGACAGGTTTACATATGGGGAAAAAAAAAAAAAAGCAGTGCTTCTAATGAATGAGTGATAAGAGACATCTACAAAGGTACTCAAAGTGTAGAATGGGGATGTTTTAATAGTCAAAACACCAGGCCCATACCATCAGGAGGAAAAAGTGGTCCTAACTTGGGGCTTCCCTGGTGGCAGTAAAGAATCCGCCTGCAATGCAGGAGACCTGGGTTTGATTCCTGGGTCAGGAAGATCCCCTGGAGAAGGAAATGGCAACCCACTCCAGTATTCTTGCCTGGAGAATCAGATGGACAGAGGAACCTGGCAGGCTACAGTCCATGGGGTTGCAAGAGTCAGACTCAACTTAGCGACTAAACCACCACCACCCATCCTCCTCACCCTGCCCAATTTAATCCAGATGCTTAAGTTAACAGTGAATTTTGGCTTTAAAAAATGAATTCTGGATGGGGCAGCAGTAGAACTAATGAGAACAGTATCCAGATCAACAAGTACATACAAAATCTTTCAGATGATGAAAAACTAAAAATCTGTTAAAACATCAATATGATAAGACAGACATTCCATGCCTCACAGATAGGGAAACAAAAGTAGAAGTTAAGTGCATGCAGCTTTTAAAAGTTGTCTTGGGACTTCCCTGGTGGTCCAGTGGTTAAGAATCCACCTTCCAGTGTGGGATGTGGGTTCAATCCCTGGGCAGGGAACTAAGAGCCCACATGCTGCAGAGCAACTAAGCCTGCACATTGCAGCTACTGAGCCCGCGTGCTCTGGAGCCCATGTGCCACAATGGGAGTCGACATGCTGCAGCACAAGGTCCCAGGTGACACAAGGAAGATCTCACGTGCCACAACTAAGACCTGACACAGCCAAATAAATGAATAAATATAAACAATTATTTCACTAATCCTTTTATTTCTCAAAATGTTCAGGGACAAAATTTGGTGTACTTTAACTTTTCACTCCAAGAGGCAAATCTTTAATAGTACAATTAGTTTGGATGTTTTTATCTATTTTTCCTCCCCATGACCTGTTCTAATGAACATGATATTATTGGTAGAAATTCCTGTGAATCATCTCCACGTCCTTTTCCATATATAAATTATATTCTCCAGGAAGCCAGCTCCTACACCAACTGACCAACCAGCCTGATAGTCTCAACATAGATTTTAAAACTGGTTTTCAATCCTGTTCATTCACTCCTGTTCTGGTGGAGTTGTAGTCCTTTACAAGTACTTAATTAGTTTTAATATAATATTAGATAAATTATCATTATAGTTCATTATATCTACTCATGCTTTTACCTGCTATAAAACAAAGCATAATAAAGTATACACATGATGCATAAAAATAGAATACAAATATACATTTCCATGCATCAATCTCCAC
>NW_011480287.1:10463-11179 GCF_000754665.1 Bison bison bison
ATGCCAGGACTAAAGATCCTGTGTGGCACAACTAAGACCTGGCACAGTCAAATAAATCTATAAAAATAAATAAAATCTACCTCATGGAGCAGTCATAAAGATTAAGCAAGATATATAAATAGAGCTTATATATACAGTAGGTACTCAAGTAATGTTATTTCCCTTTCCCTCTGGCCCATTTGAACAAGTTTAACTAGCACTTTACACAGTTAAATATGTATCAATCCTTTTTATTAAGTATCTTTCTGGTAAAATATTAAAATATTGATGTGAATAACAGCTGGTACTGAATATTCAAAGTCACAAGGGAACTCCTTCATTAATAGTTTTAAGATAACATCTATACACTGAATCTGTGCCATGCAATAAAATAGCTCTTCCTTGAGCAGCTTTTTAATAAAGTAAATATTTTTTTAAGGAGAAAATTGGAAGTTCCTTTTAAGAACATTAACCTAATACATGTTCCCCTTTCACAGCAAATTAGACATTATTGGAGCCAAAATTACCCAAATCAATATGATTTCTATCTCCTCACACTTTAATCAAGATACTTCTCTCTCTTTGTCTCTTTTGTTTTAGTTTTTTGACCATGAGGCACGTAGGATCTTAGCTCCCCAAGGGGATCAAACCACCCCCCAACACTAGAAGGCGGAGTCCTAACCACTGGACCGCCAGGGAAGATGCTTCTCTATATTAAAAAAAAAAAAAAAAACTGC
>NW_011480288.1:0-568 GCF_000754665.1 Bison bison bison
GATAGAAATTGATTTAATGGGGATTAAAATGCATGGCTTTGCTTTTTGTTTTGGAGGGGGTGGTCTTTAAAAACAAACAAACAGATTATCCTTGTCAGAGCTAACCTTACAGGAAATCCACAGTTTGTTTCACACTGACTATTGTGTTCAGAAAAACTACTATGGAATGTTTCTTTCTTTTTTTTTTTTGGACAGGCTCCCAAATTGCGGGTGGGGTGGGGGAGGACACATGCAAAATAAATTTTGTATACTTCCAATTTTACTCAGGGTCTGCCCTGACCCAAGACTTAGAATAATGGACCATAATATTTTTTTCCTGCGACAAAGCAGGAAAACAAAGTCACAGACTTAGATTAAGTCTTTGTCTTTGTCACTGAGGTTGATAGTACCACAAAACATTCCTACTGACAATAGCAAATTTGGGTTTAAATAATTTCTGCAATTATAACCATCTTAAGTCAAGGATCCATCACTTTGTCAAAAGGAGTTACTTTGATTTCCACTAAATCTTGGGATTAAAGAAAATGGGGAGAGGCAAATTCCCCAACAGAGTGATCCTGAATGGGCC
>NW_011480288.1:668-1508 GCF_000754665.1 Bison bison bison
GAACTTGGCCACAGAAGACTACTCTGACCATGCCGCATTTCCTACTCATCCCTCTTTCTGGGAGAGGCTTACTGGCTCAGTAAGTCAAACTCAGTCTAGAATGCGGGGCTACCCTACCAAGTCACCTCACAGGCCTCCAACTGGGTCACACAGGAGCTAAACATAAACTTTTGGCCACCTGCTCAGAAGGGCCTGTGGATACAGCAGGCGCTCAGAGTCACGTGCAGCAGGGCTGCTTAGTATATTATCACCTATGCTGTGAACCTATTCAGGAATGAAATGGAAGCCCAATAACACGTTGCTGAAAACAGCTGTATACTATTTTTGGATCCTAAAAGAAATATTTAGCAAAACGTATATGCGCCTAATAAAACTCATGTTATCTATATTATACATATGCATGCAAGTTCTATCACATGCACTTTTTTCCTAAAAAATCAAAAAACGACGTTAGTGGGGCAGTAAAGGTGGTGTGTACACTGGATGTTACAGTTTCAGATTTGTAGCTTGAGCAAGTCTGAAACATGGAGAACAAGGGACAGGCAACTGTTGCCTTTCCTTTCCAGAGTCATCTCCAGCCTGAAGAAGGCACCAGAAAGATAAAAGGACGGAGCAGAGACTCGGAGAGAAGGTTGCTCCTTCCACTCACCATTCGTTCGTTCGTTCATTCATTCACTCACCACACACGCACTATACATCAGACCCTGTACTACCAGTTCGGGCTAACCCGGCTTTCCTAGGGAAATCTTCACGAAACAAGTGAAAGACTTGTTTCCCACGCGGAGGAGGGGCCTCCGGGAGAAGGAGGCGCATCTTTCTGTCGCAGCGCGACCTGTCCCG
>NW_011480288.1:3501-4570 GCF_000754665.1 Bison bison bison
CCAACTCCCAGAGTTCACTCAAACTCACGTCCATTGAGTCAGTGATGCCATCCAGCCATCTCATCCTCTGTTGTCCCCTTCTCCTCTGGCCCCCATCCCTCCCAGCATCAGAGTCTTTTCCAATGAGTCAACTCTTCACATGAGGTGGCCAAAGTACTGGAGTTTCAGCTTTAGCATCATTCCTTCCAAAGAAATCCCAGGGCTGATCTCCTTTAGAATGGACTGGCTGGATCTCCTTGCAGTCCACGGGACTCTCAAGAGTCTTCTCCAACACCACAGTTCAAAAGCATCAATTCTTCTTCACAGTCCAACTCTCACATCCATACATGACCACAGGAAAAACCATAGGAGTGTATGAATGTAATCAACGCAGAACACATTCAAAAAGCCACAAAGAAAAGAAAGTCTGTAACATTTTATTCCCCCATTGGAATGAGTTAGACCAGGGTTTGGCAAACTTCTGCCCACTGCCTGTCTTTGTGAATGAAGTTTTACTGTAATATTCCCACATTGTTTCGTTAATGCATTTGTCTGTACCTCTTTTCACAGTGCAACAGCAAAGTTGAGTAGTTGCAACACAGACCACATGGCCCACATAGCCTAAAATATTTACTCACCAGCCCTTTACAAAAGAAGTTTTCTGACCCCTGAATTAAACCATAAAGGAAGTGATAACTTAGGCTTAGTGCTTTGAAATATATTTTGAATGAGAGAGAAGAGAGAGTGGTATTAACAGACATTTGCAGAACTTTATGTATTCATGGTGCCGTAAATTGCACAGGGGAAAGCTCAGTGTCAAGGAAGCCATTCTTTTTGGAACACCTATCACGTTCGGAGCATGTGTTACTATGCATTATTGCAGGGTACAAAAGAAATGGGCACAATGATGGCATATTACATATGTCATGGAACCTGAAAATAAATACAAAGTGAAATCAAAGTGTTAAAACAACAGTACCAATGTCACGAGTGTGTTGCGAGTATACAGCATTTCAGTGAAATCAGAGGGGACTAAGAGTAAGCCGACAGCTTTGGGAAAGATAGGTTTTTGACCTCGTTCTTGAACATA
>NW_011480288.1:4670-6817 GCF_000754665.1 Bison bison bison
ATTTGACACAGTGTAAACTTTTCACAGTAGGAAATCATTTTTTAATTTCTTTGTGTGTGTGCACTGAACTTCTTATTTAGATCACTGAAGATTTCATTGCTACATATCAGGCCAATTACGGCTTTTCTGATGATGGTGCGTCTAGTTCTACTGCAAGTGTCCAAGATGTCAGTGCTAGGACTGCAGAAGAACCTCCGCAAAGACAACCCCCCGAACCCAGTGATCTGAAAAAGAAGGGAGAAAAGAGAAAGGCTGAATCAGGCAAGTAGATTTAGCTTGCAAAACATGAGTATAAAAGTTAAAAGTATGAGTATGTGTATATGTATTTACTTTTTGAAGAATTAGAACTTTGACAGAATCATAAGATGCATATTTTTAATTATTATTATTATTTGGGTTCATGTGTTGGCTCTCCCACTAACGTGTAGGCATCAAGCAGATTGTTTCAATTCAGTTCAGTTCTCAGTTTCTTCCTTTGCAAAACAGAATTCTTATTAGGAGATTATTTAAAGTTCTGTTTAAATGGTTGGTTTGGGGTTTGTTTTTTTTTTGGTACTTCCAATTAAATTAAAGAAGTCAATTTTGCTTCTGGTGGCACAGTAGATTGGAGTCAGAAGCAACCTATGCCAAGGCTTAAAGTCAGAGCAAGGGTAAGGTTTTTTTTTTAAGGTAGTATCAGATTCATAAAGAACCAAGATAAGCTAGCCATCTTTTTTCAGACAGGGCTCTGAAGTGAATTACTTGTCCAAAGATCCAAATACTTTGAAAACTAGCCAGTGATTTGATTTAGTCTGTCTTATTCTAAGGGTAAGAAAAAGTTTCTGGAAGTTTCGAGAAACTGCCGCACTGTCAGGATTTCATAATGGGACTCTTACCTTTTCTTGCATGTGTTTTTACTTGATTTTTTACTCGATTTTTATTTTTAGGATGGTTTCATGTTGAAGAAGGCAGAAATACAAATGTTTATGTGTCTGGTATGTATACCTTTTAACCACATTTAGAATAGAAAATATTTGATTTTGAGGTTTTTCCACAAAGTTATTTTTAGATTTCCATTTCTCTGAATTCTATTTTTTACCATTGTGTCATTTATTTGTTGAGCCATGTACATTTAGTGAGGAATATGTTTTTATATAAAACTTAAGAAAAAGTACGTGTATATAACTTTGCATGCCATCCTTTCTGACAGTTTTAGGTAATAACTCAGCAGTTTGCCCCTTCAGAGTCATTGATACAAGACCTAATCAAAGCATGATTTTAATGTATATTTGAATACATTAAAACATGAAATTTCTTAAAGTCTATAGATGTGAGATTTTTACACACTTTTAGAAAACCAAAATTTTGGTGCACTCATCACTCATCCAAGTTACAGATTTTGAATTAGTAGAAACTTAAGTAACCCTCACGTTTGTTATAGATGCCATTATAATTTTTTTCCCTTAACATCACAGGTTTGCCTCCAGACATTACAGTGGATGAATTTATACAGCTTATGTCGAAGTTTGGCATTATTATGAGAGATCCTCAAACAGAAGAATTTAAGGTCAAGCTTTACAAAGATAATCAAGGAAATCTTAAAGGAGATGGACTTTGCTGTTATTTGAAGGTTAGTTATGTGGTCATGTAAGTTTCTTCTATCTCCATTTTTCAGCTCAGGAACCAGGGCTATAATTTTGTATAGTTGGTAACCAAGGGTGAGGGCTATTCAAAACAGGATGGGAAGAAAATTTTGTTTCTGATTGTGCCTTTGTGTATCACACTGATAAAGTTATTTACTTGCTCTTGTAAAAAACTATGTTGTAAAGTTATTCACTTCCTCTTGTAAGAAACTGTGTTACCAAGTCAAGGTATTATGTTAGTCATAGGACAGACGTGCTTCTTTTATCTTAATTTTACTGCAAAGATCTCTTTCAGATCAGATCAGTCGCTCAGTCGTGTCCGACTCTTTGCGACCCCATGAATCGCAGCACGCCAGGCCTCCCTGTCCATCACCAACTCCCGGAGTTCACTCAGACTCATGTCCATCGAGTCAGTGATGCCATCCAGCTATCTCATCCTCTGTTGTCCCCTTCTCCTCTGGCCCCCAATCCCTCCCAGCATCAGGGTCTTTTCCAATGAGTCAACTCCTCACATGAGGTGGCCAA
>NW_011480288.1:8821-10049 GCF_000754665.1 Bison bison bison
AATGCTGTCCCTCCCAGCTGGGGCTTTGAAAGGCATGTATAGATGGATCATGGTATCTATAGTCTACTTGGTACAACTCCAGAATTCCCTGTGATTCATCTACATTTTATTTCCTTGGCAGATAATTGTTTTTTTTTTTAGTTAGGTGACCTTTTAATTTCTGTGACTGGAGACCTTAGATTCACAACATTCTATACTCCTAACACTTGAACATGAACATAAATGTATATTTAATTTATTAAGTATCTGGGCTCTTTGCAAGTTGAAGTCTGTTGAGTAATTACCTTTAACCTGTTTCTGCCTCCTGCCTTGCTCATTGAGACACTTAAGTCTAACACTTAAGTCTAGCTATCACCCTGGGCAGACTTAATTTTTCCTAGCTTAACAAATAGTCTTTCCTCCCAAAAGCCACATTTATTCTTCCTTGACTCCTACAAATTCCCTCCAGTGGACGTTTTAAAGGATAGAAATTTTATGCTTGTAAGTTCTTGATTGTTTAAAAAAGAAAATCTTTATTGGTTTAGTATAAACTTTGGAATTATAGAGCCTTTATATTAGCCGGTTTTATTTTATTCATAGCATTTATTATCTGAAATTATTGGATCTTATCTGTTAGAATATGAGCTCCATGAGAGTCAGGGCTCTGTCTACCTGCTGTGCTGTTACATTCCCAGTGCTTAGCACACAGAAGGCCCTCAATATTTATCTGAAAAAGTGAAAAAATGAATGAAACCCCTTTTATTCACAAGGCAGAGTGTTTTCATTCACTCAATGAATACAATATTTTCTCTTTAGCATCTTTGCAAATGAAGGAAAGTTTTCAGACAGCTGTGCCACAGAGGCTGGGGAGGGCAGTGATGGGGTTCAGAGTTCTTGGGCAGAGAAACCCTTGGTGCTGTCTTTGTCTGCCCATCTACCTGGGCTTGTGTGGTCTGCCGAGCTTGATGAGAGCCTGTCAGCAGTTTTTGTTTTTTTGCTCAGTGTTTTGTAGGCCTGAATGTAAAAGTGTATCAGTATAGGTCTGTCCACTGGAGTAGATTGTCCAGAATGGTAGACTATAGCCACATGTAATTATTTCAGTTTATTTATTTTATTATTATTATTTTTCCTTTTTGGCCATACCATGTAGCTTGTGGGATCTTAGATCTCTGACCAGGGGTTGAACCTTTTTTTAAAAAACAAACGAAGTTTTTGTGGCAACCCTTTGTGGAGCAAGCCTGTTAGCACC
>NW_011480288.1:10149-10990 GCF_000754665.1 Bison bison bison
GACTCTGTGCGACCCCATGGACAGCAGCCCACCAGGCTCCTCTGTCCACGGAATTCTCCAGGCAAGAGTACTGGAGTGGGTTGCCATTTCCTTCTCCAAGTGAAATACAGTCCCTGACATTTGAGTAGTGGAGGTTGTTTTTCAGAATCTAATTTTTACAAAACCCTTTAATGGCTATTACGAGGACTTTGTAATACTTGATGTCCATGGACGATTCTAGGAACAGCAAATAAAAGTGAATAAAGGAAGAAGAGCTACTAGAGAGGTTTAAGGAATATTAGTTGCCATCAGGATACCTTGTGTTACATTCTGCATCTTGTTCTTATCTGTGTGTTTTGGCCTAGACTCATGGGATCATTCATGGAAGAACAATTCTTTATTCTCTGCCTGGATTCTGAAATTAGTGGTAACAAGTTACACATAAGAAAACAATGTTCGTAATGTAAAATTCCAGACAGTTTGCATATGTTCTCGTTCCTACCAAAGCTGACTCTTGATCCTTTTGTGCACCGAAATAGAGTCAGAGTGGCGATATCATTTTAGCCCCCTTTAAGAGAGCTCCAGGATGGTCTGTGAAACTCCATCTCTGCAAATAGTGAGGTGATAGGGTTTACTGTGCATCTATGGAGCCTGTATCTTTTGAGGTAATCGAGAAGATACATGTGGTCTATTAGTACTGTGTGGTGTCTCTTCTGGCTCGAATCCTGAAGAATCTTGAAATATGACAGAGCCAGTTTAGACTTGCAGTGATAATGAACTATGTTTTTTTTTGTTTTTTTTTTAATGCACATAGGGACTTTCCTTGCGGTCCAGTGGTTAGGACTCTGCGCTTCCACTGCTG
>NW_011480289.1:0-555 GCF_000754665.1 Bison bison bison
AATTCCATCACCTCCACTAGCTTTGTTTGTAGTGATGCTTCTTAAGGCCCACTTGACTTCATATTCCAGAATGTCTGGCTCTAGGTTGATGATCACACTATTGTGATTATCTGGGTCGTGAAGATCTGTTTTGTACAGTTCTTCTGTGTATTCTTGTCACCTCTTCTTAATATTTTTTGCCTCTGTTAGGTCCATACCATTTCTGTCCTTTATCAAGCCCATCTTTGCATGAAATGTTCCTTTGGTATCTCTAATTTTCTTGAAGGGATCTCTAGACTTTCCGATTCTATTGATTTCCTCTATTTCTTTGCATTGATCTCTGACGAAGGCTTCCTTATCTCTCCTTGCTATTCTTTGGAACTCTGCATTCAAATGGGTATTTTTTTCCTTTTCTACTTTGCCTTTCACTTTTCTTCTATTCACAGCTATTTTTAAGGCCTCCTCAGACAACCATTTTACCTTTTTGCATTTCTTTTTCTTGGGGATGGTCTTGATCCCCACCTCCTGTACAATGTCATGAACCTCCGTCCACAGTTCTTCAGGCACTCTATCTAT
>NW_011480289.1:2705-6502 GCF_000754665.1 Bison bison bison
GGAGACACTAAGGACTTCCACCCCCAGGAATGAAAGAGGAGAGGCAAAACGTTAGAATGTTTAAACCTTACAGGTTTAGAGCAGGGACCACATGGGGCTTGGACTTAGACCTGTGAGGAGGTGGGAGCTGACTAGCTGGCCCTGGTGTCCTTGAGCTCAAGGGAGCATGAGGACCTCACTTTGGGAGCATTGGAAAAATTGCAGTCTGGAATCTTCTACCACTGCTGGGGTGAAGAAGCATTACTGGATTAATGCTGACAGGCACAGGAAGTAAATAGGAAGGAGCATTAACTTTTCTTTCTTCCCCAGACTTCAAGTTCTCTTCTAGAATCCTCCATTGGCAGTCAATATAGGGAGCAGCTGGCAAAGGAGAAATGTGGTTTACAGAAACTCAGTCTCAGCATCACCAAGTGGTATACAGGAAATAGGGTTTGAAGCTGAGAAAAAGTAGCTTAATAACTGATACTCCAAATTTTGTGAGTCAGTGAGAGGAAGTTTTGTCTCTGCCAAGTGGGTCAGATATACCCTCTCCCCAACCTCGACAGCTAGAGCATTTGAATGTACTTTGAATCTTGAGAGAGTGATGCTAAGATTAAGGAAGAGTTGAAAAATTACTCAGGGTTGAAACAGCCACATTGAGAGTCCAGAGATAGAGGTGTCTAATGCAGGCAGTGGTAGGATCAGCAATGGCTCCAAATAAGACTATTCCTCTGCCATAGCTTGGTTGTGCTGCCTACTGTCCAGTAGCCCTTGCACTTGCCTGTCTTAAGGGGCCATCTCCAGACTTTGTTTCTATGCTTTAAGGACCCAATAACCAGTGTATCCTTCTTCTGCTTACCTGAATTCAAAATTTTGTTGTTTAGTTGCTAAGTCATGTCTGACTCTTTGTGACCCTGTGGACTGTAGCTCCCCAGGCTCCTCTGTCCATGGGATTTCCCAGGCAAGAACACTGGAGTGGGTTGCCATTTCCTCCTTCAGGGGATCATCCCGACCCAGGGATCAAACCTGCTTCTCTTGCACTGCAGGTGGATTCTTTACCACTGAGCCACCAGGGAAGCCCCTGATTTCAAATACTCAAACTAACAAAAAAAATACCATGCATGTGAATTTTAAACAAATGACTGGAAGCAAACATTAGAAAATATCAACAGTTATCAGTTTTGGGTGATGGGGCTATAGGAGTTTGTTATATTTTTCTTTCTATTTTTATAACTTTTCAGTTTCTCAAAAATAGAAAAAAATTAAAATTTAACAATGATGTGTAAATTACTTTAAAAATTTCATAAAAGGCAGAAATCAGTTAAATAGTCAGTCACCCATACATTTTCCTATTTTTTAAGAAAATGCATTTAACTCTGAAATATATCTGAAAATGAATTGGTAGATATAGGAAGTGAAGCCTATATCTAAAAATGTTTTCCCTAGGAGTCAATTTTCCCACTGGCTAATTTCCTAGTCCCATTTACCAAGTAATAGTAACTTGAGTTAGTTTTTGAAAGTCATTATGCATTTTAGGGGTATTTTCCTGGTGCTTTACAAATCTTATACTAATAGGTTTGGGCAAGCCAGAGCTACACACCATTTTAAATCCCGAATTCCATACTCTCCTATTGTAGGCGGGGCTGCCTGGGAAGCAGGCTCTGAGACAGGGTTGAGTGGGCAGGATGTTTATTATGGTGCCCTGGGAGTCAAAACTGTGGAGGAGAAAGGGAGGAAGCAAGAGCGGACAGGGGGAGAAGCTGTGACCCCTTAGGCCAACCCTACAGGGAGCAGTTTGACTAAACAGCCCATCGAAGTTGTCCTAAGTTGGACCCAAAAGGTTAGGCCTTTATATTCCTGCCTTTCCAGGGTGTGGGCCACCCCGGACAGGGTATGCCTCCGCCAAGGGGGCGCCCCAGCTGAGGCGGTCTCTGGAGAGGCCAACAGCACCTCTGGCAGGGGGCCCACCAGCCTTTCCCAGAAGGGGTTCTGGGTCTACCACGTGCTTTACCATTCGAGAAGCACGTTCTCTGTGTCAGGCCTGTGCTGGGGCACATTCACATTAGTCATATCATGCCATTCTCACAGCACTCTGAGGTACAGGTTGTGTTTTGCATTTTACACATGAGGAAACTTGGCTGGTGTTTGTTTTTCCTGATGAAAACCCAGCATGGGGCAATATTTCACAGGTGGCCAACTGCGTGGAGCAGCCTGCCTGCTTCCAGAAAGGAAGAGGGCCAGCTCTTGAGGGGAGGGACAAAAATCTGGGCTTGCTGTTCTGCTTTGAACTTTCTCTTGTACCCTAGAGTAATCGTTCTCTCTCCTCGCTCTCATTCCCTCTTTCATTTCAGTTTCTCATTTTTACAAGATGTGTAAATTAAAACGAAACTGGTGAGAGCTAGAAGGACTTCTCATTTCTCTTTTCCCATTCAGGTTTTTGCAAAGGGGTGGGTTATCTTGACCTAACAAGCACGATTGTACCAAAGAATCTATCCCTGCTCCTCTGACTTGTTGCCCCAGAATCGCTTCCCTGCCCTTCATGGCATTTCTCATCAGTCAGCACAAGTGGATGGCCTAGCCGCTTGGAACACAGAGGGGACTTAATTTGTTATCTGATGATTTGGAAAGTTAACACCAGCAGGGTTATGCTTTAGTCATCAAGGAAAACAAATGGGTACCTATTCAGAAGTTGTTTTTGCTAGAAAGCACAGACATAGCCTTCTCTGTGAGCAGACTGACAGGGAGACTGAAGAGAGCCAGGTATCAGGAGACAACCAGTGGGAAGGAGGCAAACCCCAGGCCGAGAAGGAGAGAGGGGGTCAGAGGGAGGGACTCTAACATCTCTCTGGGCTCTCTGGGCCTCATCTTTTTCCCTGTAAAGGTTCTCCTAACCTCTGTATTTCTCTAGAGAGTCCCTTGGAAAGAGAGGCATAGCATTGGTGAAGACATACGTTTTTAAATAAATTGTGTAAAAGCATAAAAGATGAAGCAAAGGGATTGAATTAGACGTTCCTATTCCTTTTTTAAAAATCCTATGAAGCTGTTGAGACAGTCCAATTCTTTTCTTACTAAGATTTGATGATCATATGAACTGAAGTGGGAAGGGAGGACTGCTCAACCTTGTGGAAAATGAAGATTCAGTCCATTTTATTCAGGGGAGGGTTATAAAGTTGAGCCTTGAGATAGCCATCTTTATACTTGGAAAGGGTAAAATGGACATTTTCACAATGAAAAGAGGATTCTGAAGACCTTGGTACATAATAGAGAAAATGAAAAATTCCTGGAGATAGCAAACTGTGGCTCATGTTTACAAAAAATGCGCTGTTGGCCCAAACAAAATGATGAGAGAATAATTCACATGAGTGGAGGCACTGGAGGTAGAATTAATTTTTAAAATACACAAAGATAGAGATTTAGTGGAGACTCTCTGCTGCAACAACAAAAGGAAACAAGGCCTCTACCTTTTATTGAGTCAAAGTGACGTCAATGACTTCGAGGACATTAGCACAGAGTCCTTGCTTCAGACTCCAGCTCCCCGCTACTAGCTATGTGTCACTGGGAAGTCTATTGAAATTTCTTTTTTTGAGCATTAGTTAGTTCAGCTATAAAATGGAGAAAATATTAGTACCTATCCTTTGAGGATTAAAAGTACCTGCACAGTGCCTGAGACAAAAGAGAAGTGTAAAAATATTAGGAGAAGATAAATCTGAAATGAATGCCTTAATTTTTATGAAGCTGTTCTGAAGTTGGTAGCAATTACAGAACAGATAGGGAAGCAAACCGAGGATGTCTGACTAAAGTGACTAAATTCACCTACA
>NW_011480289.1:6602-7996 GCF_000754665.1 Bison bison bison
GAACTACATGAAAATATCTTGTTATTCCACCAGCCTTAGGTTAAAAAAACATTTATTGAATACCTTAAATTATTGTCCTAATACTATAATGGCAACATTGAATTTTTAACTACTAATATTTTTATAATGAAATTGTAATTTGAATTAAATTTTGGATAAAAGTGCTAATTTACTCTAGTATCTCAGAAGTTCGCTCTGTGATGGTGAGATTTGGTTTCAGCCACATATCAATTTTAACACTCAGTCATGTTATATTCAGCCAAAGCATGCATTTGGTATGACTCTGTGTATAGATGTCCATATTCTGTTTTCTAAACTAAATATTATATTATAAATATGAAATTCCCTAAGTATCTAATATTCTTTTAAGGTTTTGAATAACTGTATGAAATAGTCATTAGACTATCATAATTTAATTATTCCCTTATTTTTGGCCACTCCGTTCTTTGCAAATTTCTGAGTGAATATAAATGTTCTGAATGTCTAGTACACTATATTGTTATCTTCATCTCTGAATTCTTTTTCCATTCCAGAAACCTAATTTCCACTCCTACATCTAACATATAAGAGTGCCATTTTCCTACAGCCTTGCCTACGCTATTATTCGTTTTATAATTTCTGACAATTTGATAGGCAAAATTGGTATCTCACTATTAATTTAGTCTGCAGTTTCTTTGCTTACTTGGCCCAACTTCTTCTTTTGTGACATTCCTATTTATATCCTTTCTCTTTGGTCCAATTGATGTTAGTATTTTTCATCTTTATTTATAAGTTTCCGCTTTATACTGTAAAGATATTAACATTTACTCACTAAAAATGAAAAATGTTGAGTTAGAAATGCCTTCCATATTCTCATGTGCTAGTGACTTTGATAGGCCCAGATGGAGTGGTTGGAGAGGGAATGTGAGGGTGTTTACCGGGAACATTATTGGTGGGGAGCGTATGAGAGTGAGTGGAAATTTGCTTCCATACACCTCCAGACTGACTCTCCTAAAATAATACTGTCAACATGCCTTCTTCAGCTGAGAATCTCCCCATTTATTATTATCAGCCATCTAGCAAAGCATAGTTTCATTAACCAGGCATTAACATTTCTACATATTTTGGCTCTAAATATTTATTTTCATGTTGTATCCAATCCAACCCAACTCCATGTAGACTAGAGCAATGTTTAAGTGCTGAGGATATAGAGGTGACAAGGTCTCTGTCTTCAAGGTGCTCACAGAGGAGGTAGAAAGGATAAATTGAAGATTGCAATCTGTGGTATAGACCTCATGTGGGAAACATTCAAAGTGCACCATGGGGAAAGAGGGGATGGACAGCCTGACTGGAAGAGAGAAGCCAGGGAATCTTACCAGAAAAGAGGAGGGCTGAACTATCTTGATGGATGGATA
>NW_011480289.1:8096-10050 GCF_000754665.1 Bison bison bison
TGGCTAAACTAATTACTCAATCTGTGCACACAAGCTGGTGCGTTTTATTGTAGGAAACCTTCCTAGACCCTTATTCAGCACTTATTTATTTGTACTGAACACACAATTCTTATCCACACAATTATCTGCCCTCACTCCTACTCCTCATAGTTCACAACAAATTAGAAGCAGCACCCTAGAATTGCTGTTTTGGGAAAGTATACTCCCAGGGTAGCGGTGGGAGGAGAGTGGGGGTGGGTGTATGTCACTGCTGATAACATAGCAAGGGTGGGGTGAAGAAAAATTATAAAACAGTCATAAGGATTGAAAAGGCACAGTGATCTGGGACCATTCAGTCTTGGGTAAAATAGATTCTGAAGGTATCAATTTTATACAGAAGAGAACACTCATTAGAATTTCCCATTGTTTTCAAATCCTAAATCAATAAAGAAAGATCAGCTTATGTTTAGAGGCAGAACACATAAGACAGTAGGTAATAAGATTTCAAAATATTTCAATCTGAATTTAAGAAAAAAATTTAGACAAGTTTACTGAGGTGTAATCTACATACTATTTAATTCATCCTGTTTAGGTATGGATAGTGCCATGTGTGCTCAGAAGTGTACACAGTTGTGTAACTACACTATGTAGCCCTTCAAATCTGGCTTCTTTCACTTGGCATAATGCTTGAGATTCATTTATACGAGCTGATTAAAATTTTTAAAAATATTTTACACCTAAAACTAGAAGAACTTGCCCATCACCTGAAGTTTTCTGATAACTGAGATTTGCTCTACAGATAACATAAAAAATAAAGTTTTCTTAAAATAAATCCACCCTGTGGGAAAACAGGCAGTGGCATTTACCAGTGGTGGAGAGAGTACATTTTCAAACTTTTTAATTCTTTCCTAAGTTCTTCCTTCTCTTCCCCTTGTCAAACAAACACACCAGAAAACCTGTGGGAAGTGCCCATAACATTGTATAGCACACAATAGGTGTTCAATAAACAGTCATTCCTTTCCCTTTTATATTCTTTTCTGTTTATATTCCACTTTCTCTTTTTGCCCCACACTCTTTAATACTCTCACTTCAAGCTGCTTTATAGGTCAGTTAAGATGAGTAATTATGGTTAAGAGTTGCTCATTATTGCCCCAATTTCCTTGACTTCTAAGAGGTGCTGTACAAATGTTAATCTTTTCCCAAGCCTCTGGGACTCAGTCACCTGCTGAAAAATTATCCAAAGAGAAACAGGGTTCACAGTTTTGGCCTTTCATACTGTATTTATTTACACATATGTGTCAGGCCCATTTTAGGATGTCCGTGGAACTCACCCCTCTTTGAAATTGTCCTTGAGGAAGGGGAGGACTTAGGCAGCCATATTTGTATTGTATCACCTTTGGCCTCAGTCGATTAGGCTGGGAGTGGACACCTGATTTGGGACAACCAATCAGAAGCTGGGCTGGTGTGATCAGGTCATCATCTGAAACAGAAGAATCCAGAGAGCGACTCTCTAGTGGACTCTTGAATTGAAAACTTATAAGCCTTCTCTCTGGGTGCATGAGAGTGGGGAAGTGGAAGTCATTGTTGTAAGGTTCTTATACTAACATGAAGTAGTATATTACTTGAAGGTGGACTGTCATAAGTTAAAGACTTGTACTATAAATCCTAAAACAAACATTAGAATAACAAAGCAAAGAGTTTTAGCTAATGATCACACAAAAAAGAGAATGGAATCATAAGAAAACTCAATCCAAAAAAACGGCAGAAAAAGGGGAATAAAGGAACACAGAACAGATGGGACAAACAGAAAATAAATAGCAAGATGGTAGATTTAAATCCAACTGTATCAACAATAAGATTAGATGTAAACGATCTAAATACCCCAATTGAAAGAGAGAAATAATCAGCTTAGATAAAAAAGCAAGGCCAAACTATATCATGAAGAAGGCAAGTTAGCTGTATTAGTATGATTTTT
>NW_011480289.1:11374-13052 GCF_000754665.1 Bison bison bison
TGGTTAAAATACAAATATTGGTGCAGCAGAACATGATGGCAAGAACAACGTTCTTACTAAAATTAAGAAATCTTAAGTGTACTTGGAATTTGTCAAGGTGCCAACATAATTTATAATTAATTGTATACAAACAAGCTGCAATATTCTACCAATCAAAATAGAAGATGCAGTTTTCAGAATTTACAAATGTTTCTATCTATACAACATTAGAATAACTGAAATACAACATTTTTATGATAAAGCTGATGCTGAATTAAAATACTTAACATGATAGTATGTGCTTTCTCTTTCCTGGCAATCATCAAGTGGATTTTAGAAGTCTCTGAGGCTTTGAAGAATTACTTTGTAAATCAAACTAAGTGTTCTACATTGGCTTTGAACACTGTTGTGAGTCCTCTAAATTTTATTTCATTGTTTTCTCAAAGCCATTTGGAAATCTTTAATTAAAGCATTCAAAGAATGTTCACATTTGAAGATGTCAGAAAAAGAAAATCATTGCAAACAAAGCATGCAAACAGAAAAACATAGAGATCTATTTCTTCGAAACAAGAGAGGAACTAAACAAACACGTGGCATTTAAGATGCTTGCTGAAAACTCTTCAATGATTTTCCAGTGACCTTCCGTTAGCCTTAGAATTAAACTGAAATCCTTCAAACCTCAAACAACTGACTTATAAACAGAGTTGAAAGAAACTCATTCTCAAGTTAGGGAAAGGAGCTGGAAATAAAGCAGTATGTGCTGAGTTTTTAGGAGATGGTGATGCAAGAGTGAGAGATGGTCACCAAGGAGCCTAAAATAGGAATGTAGCTGTTGGGAATGGCTAGGGATGCAGGACTGACAGCAGAGTTGCTTCCAGGTTGGCAAGCAAATGGCCTGGCGTTAAACTGGGGTAGTTTGGAGAGAAGCCTGGGAGTGCGGGGAGACAGGGCATCAGGCAGAGCAGGGACTCTTGCCTACTTGCTTTTTTTTTTTTTTTCTGAACGCTGAAAACAAGGACTAGGGTGAGGCAAGAAACCTACCAGGTGCACAAAATGTAAGGTGGCATTCCCTCACAGATGTGTGTAAGCACACCTGAAACCTTGAGAATGAGTTCCTCCTTAAATGTGGTGCCCTAGGTGCTTCTCTTCCTTGGCTGTTGTCCAGGCTTTGTAGAAAGCACGTTCTCTCTACATCCAAACACGAGTTATCCAATCTAGCTGAACATCATAGTTACCTACAGAGTTATTCTTGTGTTATTTTTTAAATGCAGATTTTAAAATATAGATCTCTATATCTACAGGTCAAATATACTGAAGTAGAGTCTCTGAGGAACAAAAACAAAGCTACTTCGGTGATTCTGGTGTATGATGTCTATAGGATACACTGGTCTTTGGCACTTAGGTGCTGTTGCTTTATGTCTGACCTCACAGCTTGATCCTGGTTGTTAACTCGGTGGGTGATATGAATAAAACACATCCCTTTGTCATATGTATTCTGAACCAACTGAGAGATAGATGCAGGATCCACGTATGAATTAAAGAATAGCATCATTGGCTAATCCTAAAGGAAATCAACCCTGAATATTCACTGGAAGGACTGATGCTGAAACTGAAGCTCCAATACTTTGGCCACCTGATGTGAAGAGCTGACTCATTGGAAAAGACCCTGATGCTGGGAAAGATTGAGGGCAGGAGGAGA
>NW_011480289.1:13152-14125 GCF_000754665.1 Bison bison bison
TGCATCACACCTCACCCATGTTATTGCTAGATTTATATATTCTTACACATCATTACCTAACATGAACTAAATATATTTATATGTATGGATATATGTACACACACCCATTTAAGAATATTATGAATTGTTTACTCTTGTAAAACAGTACTAACACATACTAAATCATTAGTACCTTTGGAACCAAGAAGGGGAGCAAAAAGAAAAGCAAGGCAACGGATGCTCAGGACTAATTGGAAATAATATGGTTGTGCATAAATCTCCAGCATTCTTGCTATCTGCAGGGAAACATTTGAAAGATCAATTAATTCGCTTTTCCTCTTATGTAAGTGCCTGTACTTCTTACCTCCTGCTTGCAGTCTAAAACTGTTTCTGTCTTTGATTTCAGCAATGGTATTTGCATGCAGTTGCTTTTTGTTTCTAGAACAGTAGGGATGAGTTGTGGAAAAGAGAGCCTAGAGCTTCAAAAGGTATTAGTTTTGAGTGTGGACATTTAGGGTTTTGGTACTGAGTTTTGGATCATGAGTGACAGGGCTGTCCACAAGTTTTTTAACATACGTATTTTGTCTGTGTTTGTGATGGGCCAGGCCACCTAAAGTTCATGTCCGAGGGCAGGGGTCCTTCCTGTCTACATCTGAGAATATTTACATATCACTTTGTGGAGCATATAGTTTCATAAACTGCTAGACTGCATTCTAAGTTTTCTTGTGCATGTACAAAAGTGAAACAAGAGTTGTCAACATGTTGGTTCCATCAGAAGATGAAGTTCACAAAGAGTTATGTGATACATTTTATATTAGTGTCATCAGATGTTTTGAATAAAAAATTAATTTATTTTGATTATAATTTAATATTTTCATCCAATTCATGGACTCAAAAAAAACTTTTGGAGATTCGTTTTAACAAAGGTGAAACATCTGCCATCATTTGTTAGTAATTTCATAGTAAATTCATTTTAGAAGTTTAACATTTGAAG
>NW_011480289.1:15255-17415 GCF_000754665.1 Bison bison bison
TTGGAAAAGACCCTGATGCTGGGAAAGATTGAAGGCAGTAGAAGGGGATGACAGAGGATGAGATGGTTGGAAGGCATCACTGACTCAACAGACATGAGTTTGAGCAAACTCCGGGAATTGTCGAAGGACAGAGAAGCCTGGTGTGCTGCAGTTCTTGGGGTCATAAAGAGTCGGACACGACTGAGCTACTGAATAACAACTCTGAATGCATTAAGAAATTGAATTTTCACAACAACCTACTAAGGGACATGAAATAGTGTTATACCCATTTGATGGATATACAGACACAAAAAAGGGAAGTATAACTTGTCTGAATTTTATTGGCTTTTGGATTGATTCAATTAGAACCAGACTCTGGTTGTTTAATTACTTAGAACCACCAGTTTCTGTACCAATTAGCTACAAAATCTTAGTGGCAAATAATAATCAGCATTTAGGTTCCACATGTCTGCAGGTTGGCTGGCACAGGTTTGCCAGTATCAGCTGGGCTCAGCTGGGCAGCTCCAACTGTAGGTTGAGGTCATGTCTGTTCTACATGAATCTCACTCTCCTTGAATTATTGGCTTAGTCATGGCCTGTTTTTCACTTGGTGATAACAGAAACAAGAAAGGGGTCCTCCCATTAGTACTAAGACCTACATCAATCTTTCTACGATTTCCACCATTAATTGCCCAAACAAAGAGGGAGCAAGCAGAAAACTGAAGGATTCTCCAGCACAGCAAGGAAGATTCCCCTGCACCACCCCAGTGTGCTTGTAATGGGGAAGAGACAGATGTCTCCAGAAAGTCACATGCCACTTTTGTCAGTGACATTTCTACCACTTGATGGAAGATCAATGGATGTTAGATTTTTGTCTCTCTTCGTGTCTTACCAGGAAAGGAGTGAAGGGTGAAACCTCCTGTCTACCACGTCCCTGAGGACATAAAAGTATAAAGAGAACTTTATATTTAAGGGCCAAGGAGAAGTAAATAAAAGGGCTTTTTCTGTCCCAGAGGTGAGGACTGCTTTCTACACTTCATGATACCCGTCTTCCGGTGTCTATCAGAACTATCGACTATAGAAGGATCTCAAGAAATATTTGCAGTTGAATATTTAAGAGAAACTATTGTGTTTTCACCCTTGAAAAATAACCTCTCAAATTTCCCTTTCTCAAACTCACTTCCTGGGATTCTTCTCAGCTGGGCAAGAGAAACACTAGTTTGCATTCTGAGGAATATTTTGGCCATTTTTTTTTCAGTTACCCCAAGTTCCTCCAGTGTGGCACAGAAGATGCTTGTATGGCTAGGGTTTATACTTGATTTCAAGGACTTCCCTGGTGGTATGGTGGATAAGAATCTGCCTGCCAATGTAGGAAACACAGGTTCAATCCCTGGTCTAGGAAGATTCTACATGCCATGGAGCAACTAAGCCTGTGAGTTACAATTACTGAGCCCAAGCTCTAGAACCTGGGAGCTGCAACTTTTGAAGCCTGCCCAATAGCCCATGATCTGCAAGAGAAGCCACCACAATGAGAAGCCTGAGCACTGCAATGAAGAGTAGACCCCTCTCTTCTCTGTTAGAGACATCTTGCATGCAGCAAGGACAATCCAGTGTAATCAAAAGTAAATGAAGTGAAGTGAAAGTCGTTCAGTTGTGTCCGACTCTTTGCAGCCCCATGGACTATACGGTCCACGGAATTCTCTAGACCAGGATACTGGAGTGGGTAACCTTTCTCTTCTCCAGGGGATCTTCCCAACCCAAGGATTGAACCCAGGTCTTCCACATTGCAGGCGGATTCTTTACCAGCTAAGCCACCAGGGAAGTGAAAGTAAATAAATTTAAAACAATATTTCAGAACTACCCCTGCTAGCGAGACTGGCAAATTTTGTTGTGTGTGTGTGCATGCACGCACGCACACTATTGCATTTGTGGTTGTGATTTGTGTGTGTGTGTTTCTGTGCTTTGAACAGAGTTTCCATAAGAAAAAGAAAGGCAAGATGTTGCCCAGCTGTATTGTTCTGGCAGGACTGTTTCACATAATTCTCTGTGAAAGTTTCTACAGTGCTCCTCTCCCTTCCTGGCTTCCTGTTTATATAGAATGGCAAAGATTTACTGAGTCTTTCCAGCTGTAGCCAAAGTCATCACAGAGACAGTTTCAGACGTCCATTCTGAGGTGGGAGG
>NW_011480289.1:17515-18015 GCF_000754665.1 Bison bison bison
GGGTGTAGGAGGGGAGGTAAGGAGGCCTGTTCCCTAATTATATAAACCACTCATCAGTGGAAGGAATTTAGGGTAGGCAACTAATATATTGTGCCCACTCCAGAGGTTGTGTTTCTTTCAGCATAGCTAGAATACCTTCCAGCATGAGTTTTCTAGGAAATCATGATGGAAATGCTACGGTCTTAAGGATGGGAATGCACTCCCCACTCCCCTCTGGTTTTTGGTCAAGTTCATTGTGCATCAGACCCATCTCCACCTCCTCCTCAGACTTTCGCAACCTCACTTGTCTCCTGGACTCTCTGCGACTTGTGTTGTTATGGCAATAGTCTCTGTGTGGGCCCAAGTGGTTCCCTTTCTGGAGCCTGAGGCCTAGACTCTGGCTTTTCTCATTCTTCCCTAACTCAAATACAACTGGTGGGTGTAGGGTCTAGTTTACCCAGGCAGTTAATGCAACGGGGAAGAACAGGTAAGTTAATGCCACATGCACTGAACTTTGATCT
>NW_011480289.1:21406-22286 GCF_000754665.1 Bison bison bison
GAAAAACCATAGCCTTGACTAGATGGACCTTTGTTGGCAAAGTAATGTCTCTGCTTTTCAATGTGCTATTTAGGTTGGTCATAACAGGCCCTAGCAAACTACCAATGGCATTTTTCACAGAATTAGAATAATAAAAATTTTACAATTTGTATGGAAACACAAAAGAACCCGAAGAGCCAAAGCAATCTTGAGAAACAAAATGGAGAAACATAGATCAATGCAACAAGATAGAAAGCCCAGAAATAAACCCAAGCACCTGTGGTCAATTAATCTATGACAAAGGAGCTAAGAACATACAACAGAGAAAGAGCAGTCTCTTTTAAGTGCTGGGAAACTGGAGAGCTACATGTAAATGAATGAAATCAGAACATTCTCTAACACTATACACAAAAATAAGCTCAAAATGGATTAAAGACCTAAATGTAAAATGGATACTATAAAACTCCTAGAGGAAAACATAGGCAGGACACTCTCTGACATAAATCACAGCAATATCTTTTTTGTCTCTACCTTCTCGATTAAATGAAATAAAATGAAAAATAAAGAAATGGGAAATAATTAAACTTAAAGGCGTTTACACAACAAAGGCAACCATAAACAAAACAAAAAGACAAAACTACAGAAGGCGAGAAAATATTTGCAAACAGTGTGACCGACAAGGGATTATTAATCTCCGAAATATACAAAGAGCTCATACAGCTCAATACCAAAAAACAAACAACCCAATTTTAAAAAATGGGCAGAAGACCTCAATAGACATTTCTCCAAAGACGATAAACAGGTAATCAACCAGCACATGAAAAGATGCTCAATGGCACTAATTATTAGAGAAATGCAAAGCAAAACACAATGAAGTATCATCTCACACTGGTCAGAATGT
>NW_011480290.1:0-1939 GCF_000754665.1 Bison bison bison
AGGCGCGTGGTCCAATGTTCTCAGAGGCATGGGCGGGGCGTTTGTGCTTGTCCTGTATGATGAAATCAAGAAGTTCACCTAAGTTATTTCCTAGTTTTTCTCCTGTGACTAGGCATGTTGTATTATATAACATATCTTGAGCATTCCTGACAGACTGTTAACTGTCTATTTATCAATGGCAACTATTTACTGGTTGAAAATGGGAAGCAATAATATTCACATGACCAGTTTTCTCTTAAAGCCATTTCCATGATGACGATGGGACCCAATTTTTTTATTTCAGTCACTCCTGGCAAATAACAAATTTGAAGAAATAAAAAATACCTGGAATAGTTTTGTTTGTGGTTTATTTTCATTTAAAAGTACATTAGATAATTTAGTAAGGGCTACATTTGAGTAAATGCTACCTGTTTAATAAATGCTGCAGTATATCCTGAGGTGATGAGCTTTCTTCTAAAACCAATCTTCAGCCATCCACTTAGCAAAGAATAGCTTGTCTGTGTGACCCATCGACGTTGCAGACCCAGAGCAACCGAAAACTGTTGGTCCATTGCCTGTGGACAGTCACAGCTGATGAGCTTTCTCTAAAAAGCACTCTGGACCCACCTTTCCTATCTTGTGCTTATTAATGAAGAAATACTAGCTGAATTTTACACTTGAATTTCATCTCATTTCATGATGAAATTCATTCTTCCATGAGTTTTATCTCATTTAAACAAAAGTGTTATAAAGTGGTGCTAGTGTTAGTCCCTGGAGAAGGCGATGGCACCCCACTCCAGTACTCTTGCCTGGAAAATCCCAGGGGCGGAGGAGCCTGGTAGGCTGCAGTCCATGGGATCGCAGAGTTTGACATGACAGTGACTTGACTTTGACTTTGCACTTTCATGCATTGGAGAAGGAAATGGCAACCCACTCCAGTGTTCTTGCCTGGAGAATCCCATGGACAGAGAAGCCTGGCGGACTACAGTCCATGGGGTCACAAAGAGTTGTATACGACTGAGTGATTAACACTACCACCACATCTACCATAGAACATACATAACGTTGTAAGTGGTAACTATGATAATTATTAAGAGACAGTTAAGATTTCAGGGGCTCCAAAATCAGAAGTACCTGGATTTGAATCCCAGCTCTGCTGCTTACTTAACTGTATGGCCTTGGGCAAGTCACTTATCCTGGGTCTCAGTTTCCTCATCTGTAAAATGGGGATATAACAGTGCTAGCCATATTTCCTTGGGGTCTAGGGAGTGAGAGTTAAGTAACATAAAGCATGTAAAGCAATCAATGTAGTGCCCGGCATCTAGCAAGCTCTCTGATGTGAGTTTTTCATTAGACATCCATTTTGTGGAATGAAGATCTGCCTAAGCAGAGAACTACTTAAGAATGAACTCAAACTCACTTCTCTTTTCTCTGTAACAGCCTAGATATACTATTTTGTGTAGGATTTATGTAAAATAAACTTCAGATTGGGTCTTTTTTCAGAGAATTTGATCCTGAAAGGGGATAAGAGGCTCTTCACTTAGGGCTGCAAACCATAATACAAGAGAACCCAAGCCCCCTTTATGGTTATTACAATAGATGTGGACTCACTGAGCTGGCAGCTATTAAAATAAACCTAGGACCAAGCGTTAATGATCAGAAAGAAAGAAGTGGTGCTTCCTACAATTGGGTGGCTGACATAGATGAGGTGTGTTTTTTTTTTTTCCCTCTTTCTATTCTTGTTGTTCAATGATTTCTGAAATTTAATTTAAAGACAAAGTGGTTTTAATCTCTCCAAGCTGTGCAGGATAGTGCTATAGAATTCATTATGTCCATTATGCTCATGCGAACATTGATAGTACACAATCTTAGCAACCCCCTAATTTATGCCATTGTTTTGTTACTATTCAAAGCCTAACAGAATCTGTGAAGCCCAATTCCAGGTGAGAGAGCCAGTATA
>NW_011480290.1:2039-4748 GCF_000754665.1 Bison bison bison
TACAGGTCAGCTTGCACACAGCCTCGCTCTCCATTCCAGGGGCCACTCGGCTCAGTCACTGGAGGCAGTGCTCCGGGTGCTCCGACCACCACCGCTGGATAAAGAAACCAGGGGTGTCTTCCCACAGGGGCAGTTGTGGATGGTAAGTCATTTAAGCCATTATTTTGTATTAAAAGAGATGTGGATATGTTAGTGAGTCTATTGCACAATTTGAATGCATTTTAAAGCTGTAGAAAGAGTTCTGGCACTGCCCTCAGACCCCAGGGGGAACCCTTTCAGCCTCCTCTGCCATTACAGATACTAAGGTACAAAAAAATTTTAAAGTACTACCGTGCCGGCTGCTAGATTTTCACGGGTCCGTGTTCCTGTGGTACATTTCCTTTTTCCTAGGAGGTTTGTAAGCATAGTATTTCTAATTTGTATTGGGGGTTTTTAACACAGTTAGTATCTGTACATGGTCCTCAAAGTTGAACATTAAAGATATAAAATGAAAAGTAAGCATTTCCTCTGTCCCATCCCTAACCCCCGTCTTCAAAAGTAACCATTATGAACAGTTTCTTGTCTATTCAAACAAAAAAAAATTTGTAATGCTTATTGTTGTGAGAGTAGCTGATTTGTTTTTTATCTGAATCCTATTCTGACGGCTTGGATTCAAAATGGCATGATTCTTTTAGACCAGTGTCAGACTCTGGGGACCAGGACTTACAGATGCTGTCAGAGGCAGGAGGGTGGGGAACGGGTAGTTTCTGAATTCTGAGCAAGGATTTCTAAATGTGATTCTTTATTAAAACCTTAAAAGGAAGCCAGTATTTTCCTTTGCGGTTTTAGCTTTGGTTGCTGAGTGACCTGGGGGCAAGTCACTTTTCACATCAGAACCTTAATTTCTCCTTTAAAGTTCCTTCCAGTTGAGATGTTCTCTGGCTCCATCATTTTTACATAAAGCAGAATCAGTGAAAGGACTGGGATTAGGTGATTTAATCCTCCCCGAGAACATTTTAAACTATTTAACACAGTTGAAAGTGAATAGTCTCTGACTCAGAACAGTCATTTGCAGACTGTGTGGGTGGGTTGGTGTTGGCAAGTAAAATTACAAATGTAAAGATTTACATTAATTTTGAGACCAAGAAGCTGAGCAACAAAATTACAGCTTGGAGTTTGGGTCAAAGGAGGTTTGATTTACCTCAAAATAGTTAATATCCGTCTTTTCAAAGCCTCATCTTATTATCTGTAATATGCACTTTGGTATGCGAATGGCCATATATTTGAACAACAAATACGGGATGCTACAATTTCTGGACACAAAAAAGTACCTTGTGTTCTACTCAAAATTTTTGGAGGAGCTTTCCCATCATTTCAGCCATTTATTTGGTTTAAATGCAGGTGCACAAGTTCAGATGCATGGTATTCTTCTTAGCCAAAGGCTTAAAAGAGCCTTTGGTATCCCGGCAACAAATATAAACAACGTTCAAGTGACAGATTGGGCAGTATTTTCACTATACCCTCTTCAGAGACACAACTGAGTTACAGGCTAAATAATCCATGACTGTCAGTTGAAGAGAGGTCCCCATCCTGGGATTTCATTTCCTTGGGTGACTTTTGTAATGAGGGGAGGAAATTTAACACTGTTGAGATTTAAGGGAACTTCTGGGATCTAATCACAAGACACGTTTCACCCTCTCTAATGTTTTCACTCCCACAATGGAGATGGTTGTGGCCATTAACACATAACCAGGGCAAAGTCTTTGCTAGACCGCTATTGACAGATCAGCTTCCTAGGGCTTCGTGTTTAGGAGTGCAAAGGGAAACGCTTCTGTCTAAATGAGTTTCCAATGCCCTGCTGGGTGAGGAGCAAATGTACTCTCTCCTGATGGAGAGAGACGTGCCAAGAACCTAACGATGCTTCAGCCTTGAAGCCACCCATTGCATGGGCCCCTTCCCAGCCCTGAGAGGTGCCACAGCAATATATTCATTTGGTCATTGGGTTTTGTAAAATGTTCAAAAGATATATTTGTGTTTTTTAAAAGGGAGTACCCAAATAATATAATTATATAAACTGATATCCCCACAAAACCTGCATCTAAGCCTGCTGGTGGAGCTGGAATAGATGAAGGAATTTGGAGGCAGCCCTGTACATGAAGGCAGAGGCATTACCCAGGCCTGGGACTTCCTTGTCACCTGGTCTCCTCACTGCTCCCCATCTTCTTGCCCAGGACTTGCTCATAAGACTCTTCTGGACTGGAGGTCTCGTTTTCTTTTTTTCTTTTTTTTTTTTTTTAATTCAAGTATAGTTGCTTTGAGGGCTTCCTCGGTGGCTCAGATGATAAAAAATCTGCCTGCAATACGGGAGACCCAAGTTCGATTCCTGGGTGGGGAAGATCCCCTGGAGAAGGAAATGGCAACCCACCCCAGTATTCTTGCCTGGAGAATTCCATGGACAGAGGAGCCTGGAGAGCTACACTCCATGGGGTCGCAAAGAGTCAGACACAGCTAAGCAACTAACACACACACAACACACACTGTTGCTTTAACATGTTGTGTTAGTTTCTGCTGAGGCCTCATTTTCAAAGACCAAACTTTCTCACTTGACAGCTCTCCAATTTTCACCTAACTGCTTTCTGCCTCAGTTTCCCCACCTATCATACACAGATAACAACACTACCCCATGAAAATTAACAGGGTTAATATGTGTAAAGTGCTTAGAACAATGTG
>NW_011480290.1:5972-9087 GCF_000754665.1 Bison bison bison
ACAAAGCCTGGGTGCACTGGTTTCAGTAGTTGGGGCACACAGGCTTTGTTGCCCCACAGCATGTAGGATCTTCCCCGACCACGGATCAAACCTGTGTTCCCTGCATTGGCAGATGGATTCTTAACCACTGGATAACCAGGAAAGTCCCCATTAAAATTTTTTTTTTGTTGAAATATAGCTGATTTACCATGTTGTGTTAGTTTCACATGTACAGTAAAGTGATTCAGTTATACACACACGTATGTGTTTGTGTGTGTGTGTGTGTGTTTTAACAGTATCAGCTGCAATATCATTTCTTAAATCTTCTACCAAGTGCTGTGACTCTTTTCAGAATTTCTAGAGCTAGACAGATTGGATTGTTAAGCCTGCTTCTGCTGATTAAACAATCAATACAACCAAATACTATGATTTCTCTAAAACCACAGAATCACGATCATAACTAATTATTTTGACCTCCTATATGCCAATGTTGTGCTATTCACTTTGCCTGGATTAACTCTCCTGATTCTCTCAATAGTCCTGAGAGGTAGGTATTATTATAAGCTCCATTTTACAGCTGATGAAACTGAGGCTTTAAGAGGTGAGGTAATGCACTCTGAGCTGTCCTTGACTTTCAAAGAGAACTTTAAGGTGAGCCTGTCCAACTATTTATTTTGAGTCATGATATATTAAAATATGAAAACTGACTAGTTTCAACCACAGACAACCACTTGACAAATATTAAATACAAATTGTAATAACCAAAGCACTGTTGACAGAGTTCAATTTTAGAATATGAATTATTTACTATTCCAGCCAATTTAAGAATTATTGTTCAAGAATAATTACTTTAACCTAAAGCTACATTTGATTTATTCAAATTTCCTTGACTTTTTCAGGACAGACCCTCCTTTTAAAAGAAGGCTCTTAGCAAGGAATGCTGAGCTGCCTACTAAGGTTACTTGCCTGCAGCGGGGGCTCTTGTGTTATTGGACCATTGGGTAAGGCTCAACCAAACTAACACAACCACATGACCAGGTGGTGTTTGGCGCCCCCTCACCTCTTGTCAAGGGTGGGGTGCAGGTCTCAGAAAAATGTTGACACCAGGGAGCTGGTCTATTTTAGCTGATCGAACCGTCTATGGAGAGACAGTAACTTGTGCCTTTTGTTCTGCTACATCCGTGCATGCTCCAAAGTCCCAAACCAAACCGCTGCCATTCCCTTACCAGGTGTTCATGCTCATATTTCTAAGCTTTGATGTACTATGACTGCAGAAAAACCACAAGCTAAAAGGTGTGAGGTATGTTTTATTCAGGGACCTTTTTGAGGACCATACTTGAGGAGATGGCCTCTCATATAGTTCCTAGGAAATGTTCTAGAAAGGCAAAGGAGGAGCCAGGATACAATGGAGTTTTTGCTGGAAAAAAATAAATAGTCAAACATCAGAAGATTACTGCTAATTACAAAAATACAAACATCTCAAGTTAATGACTGTAGCACTTTTGTATGTACAGAAGATGTAAGACTCTGGGCTCATTGAAAGTATTCCTCAGATATGCATCTAGGGTTGGTATCTTCTTTTTAGCCATTCTGAATTCCCCCTCAGGGCACACCATGTTAAGGCAGTTGCTGATGGCTGCAGGCAACATTCTTTGTTTACTGAAATGGAGAGCAGTTTTGTCCAGTTACTCCCCCCCCTCCAGCCCCACCCACAAGCTGCCGGTTCCTACCTCTCTGCCAAGGCACAGTCCTTCAAGACCCAGTTGAGATCACCCCTTTTTCCACAAGTCTTCCCAGACTCCACTAGTCAGTGCTTGCTGCCCTTTCCTCTGAACTGCTAAAGTAGTCTATTTATGCTCAGTTCATGGTTGTATCCCCAGTGCCTGGCACATAGTAGGTATTCAAGAAATAATTAAGTGAATGAACTCTAATGTTTGTGTCATTGTATAATGACTAAGTGTCTGGCCCCATTAGGGGCTGTGTCTTGTTCCTCTTTACATTCCTAACATGGAGCAGAAAACTTTGTGTGGTAAATGTCCATTGGAGGAAGAAATGAATGAACGTGTGAACTTTGCTCCTTGGTTATTGATCTGCAGGAGTAAATTTTGACTGGATCCAGCCTCTTGCACCCTGGGAACAACTCTGCAGTAATATGTTGCACTGGGCCTTCTTGACTGGCATCTATTGTTTGCCCAGCTCCTGGGCTTAGAGGGAGGCTCTGGATACAGCAGGAGGTTGGGGAATCACCATGTTCCTGTATTGCTGCTATGTGGTCCATGCTACAGCCAGGGTCTTGGAAACCCCCCTTCCCCCAATTTATGTGCAAAATAGATATGACTCCACAGCAAGGGCCCCTAGCTTCCTGGGAATATATGCTGCCTATTCAATCATGAACCCCAAACACAGATCCCTCCATCAAGTATTTACTTGATGGATATCTGGTTGTGATGGTGACAGTGCTGAACACTGACTGTCACACAACATGACTCAGGCCACTCCAAGGGGAGAGGAATAGGCATGTTACTGGGGCACCTGAGGACGCTGCCACCAGAGCTGTACCGACTGCACACCCACGTGATATATTAGGGCTGATTAGACCAGACATACTCCTGTGCCTGGGCCTGATGTTCCCCGCTTCCAAGACAGCCCCGGCCACAGAAAGCCGAAGAGAACCCTAGAGTGAAGGTGACCCTCTGATCTACTCTGAAGGCAAGTGGGTTTGCTCCCTGTTTTGAAAGTGGGTGGGAACCCCCCAGGGATTCGGTCTCTTATTGCTCACCCATTGTCATTTCTTGAGCTTTTTATTGTGGGCCAGACACTCTTCCAGTGGTGTATGGGTTCTCTTATTTAATCCTTTCAGCTGCTTTTTGATGCAGGTGCTGTGATTACCATTTTCCAGATGAGGATAACTGAGGCAAGTCATATATGTTTATAAACAGCACCTGCAGCTAAAAACTCTGAAAGCAGAGCTCCGCCCCCCCTCACCCCCCACATAAGTGAGGGCCAGGAGATGCTGTGGTTCCTGGAAAATGACCAGGGAGACCCGAGGAAGGAGAGTGGTGTGTAGGGAACCATCCGCCTGGGTGGGGAAGGACCCGATGTCTGCAGCGTCAGGAGACGCTTTGGTGTAATGGTT
>NW_011480290.1:9354-9633 GCF_000754665.1 Bison bison bison
AGGCTGGCTGGCAGATACCGGCTGGGAGACCTGCCGCGCAGCCGCCTCCGCGACCAATGGCTAACTCGCCTCTCCGGGCTAAGTAGCCTCCTCGCAGCTGCCTGCAGAGGGCCCGCTACGTCTCTGCTCTACCCGGCACTGCTGCCTGGGTGGGGGCTCCGGCGGGTTGCGGCGCCCTCCACGCCAGCTGCTCTCCACCCAGCTTGGGCCAGCTCACTTCCTCCAAGTATCCTGCTCTGACCACTGTGGCCATACTCTTCCTCCTCTGATCCCCTAAAG
>NW_011480290.1:9762-12215 GCF_000754665.1 Bison bison bison
AGAACTCGGATATGTGCCGGCGGGCTCACTAAGTGTGTCTGGTGTACTGGGAAGTCTTGACTCCACAACAATATCAGAAGGGTTGAAATATCAGCCCTCCTCACCACTACACGGGGTCCCTGGCACGCTGGTAGCCGCAGAGCAAGTGCCCAGAGAACACTTGACTCACCTCCATGAAGTCCCACTGTAATGACTCCCCAGGGGAGTGTCGGGGTCCTCGATGTCAGAGCACAGAGATGGCAGAAGGGGCACCTAGCAGGATGCCTGTGTGTCCTCAGTTGACACCTGAGCCTTCACTAACCGGGTGGGACCGGTATAGCCCTCCTCCAGAGGCAGTGAGTACCTTGTGCAGGGGAAACCGGTGTGCGGAAAAGCCCACTGATAATGGAAATATCTGCTGAGTCCCAGCTTCAGTGCAGAGCCCTGTGCACAGCACCGGGGACACAGATATGTAAACAGGGTCTTTTCCTCACGGGATGCAGCGTGGAAAAACGGAAACAAGAGATTTAGAGTCAGAAAATTGCCACCCACTCGCTCTGTGACCTTGGTCACTTCTCTGAGCCTGTGTCTTCATCTGTATCTCTAAGAGAATCTGGAATGGGAAGGCATAGGGGTGGTCAACGAGTATGGTAGCCAGACCTATAGTATTTCCACTTTCATGAGGAGAATATATTTATTAAGTAATCTAAATTACCATTTCTAAGTCAAAAAATAAAATGGAAGTGGTAGTGTTTTGTGACAATCAAATGATAAATTATTTATGAAAACTTTTTGTTAATTCAAAGAGGCTCCACAAAGGTTTATCACTTTCTGCACTGCCAAAAATACATAGTAGGTGCTCGGATAAATGCTTCTTGAGGAGTGAAAATGTTTCCCATTTTGAGACGAACAGTCAAGTTGTTATAGAGTCCAAGCTCACTCAACTCGCCACACAACAGGCCAATGAATCCAAGAGATGAGGTGTTGAGGCAAGGAAGATACTTTAATGGGGGAGCCGGCAGACTGAGAGGATGGCAGGCTAGGGCCTCAAAATAACCATCTTATTGGGGTCTGGATGCCAGGTTCTTTGATAGATCAGAGGTGAGGGTAGGGGAGGAAGCAAAGTAAAAAGGCCATTAATTTTGCAAACATCTCCTAGAATGGCAAGCCTCAGGCAGGGGATGTGTTAATTTCTTCCTTCCGGCCAGGTACACAGGGTTCCGAACAAAGGCACTTTAGTTTAACAGTTATGCAGAGGGGCGGGATTCTCTGAGGCTAACCATTCTGTGTGATTAGCAATGAAAAGCAAGTCAAAGAAACAGTTCCAACATGGAGTCAGAATTGGCTGGCTCCCTGCAACAAAGTCAGGGTTACAAGATCCATGCATAAATGTGGAAGTTAAGGATACAAGAAGGTCTTGCATGTGTCAAGTGACTTGTTCAGATGGTAAGTGTTGAATGACACCAGCAATCACTATGGGTGGATGGTGAGGCAAGGCTCCCCGGCAGACACGAGACTCAGACTCGAGATCAGCTTTGAGGACTGGATTGGATTTTGGTAAAGAAAGACAAGGAAGACCATCTAGACAGAGGAATGGCCTGAGTAGAGGGGTGAGGCAGGAAAGAATGAATGGCTGCAAACTGCAAGTGCCAGAGGGTAGTTTTTTGCTCACTATTGTATCCCCAGTGACTAGCACAGTCCTTGGCAGGACTTAGTGTAGTAAGATCTTGATAAGTGTGGAGGAAGGGAGGGAGGAAAGAAGAAGGGGTGGAAGGGAGGGGAGAAAAGGGAGGGAGATGAGTGAATTTGGCCAAGTTGAGACCAAACCTTCCCACACCTCACAAGTCAGAACAAACAGATGGAGATTAGAGGAACACAGACTTGTCTAACAACTGTGAGACTCATTGTCCATTCTGATGATAATACCTTGAAGAATTGTCCTGAATATTCAAGGACAGAATGTGTATAAATTGCCTGTGGCAACCCTCAGAAACTGTTGGTAGCCATTGTGGTCCCAGCCCTTAGGCTGGAACAGATTTCTGAGGAGTGCTTTGTATACAATAGGCCATCAGTCAGTAAGACTAAGAGGAAGGTTGGGGATTTTGAACTTGAACCCTGTGGGCAGCGTGAATCTCCTATGCAAAGTGGGGTGAGGCGAGGGTTGCAGGGCGGGAGGGAAGGACATGCAGGCGTGGAGGCTGCTCTAACTGGCTGGGGATTAGGACAAGCTAGGGCGGGGGCAGTGGAGACGAAAGGAAATGGATGATGGGAAAAGAAGCAGGAAGGGGACTTCTTATTTTTGAAAGGAGACTGCTGAGAGCTGGCTGCAGACTAAAAGGGTAGACAGGTATGAGCTCAGAAAGATGCAGAGACGTGCTAAGTGGGTTTAACTGCAAAGTGCAAGGAGCCAGGTGCTGTCGGGAACCCCAATCAGAGTAGAACCCAGAAGGCTCACAAGGGCTTCTGTTGTCCCT
>NW_011480290.1:12353-15336 GCF_000754665.1 Bison bison bison
ACAGTCCACAAGGGGGCAGATGATGTCTGCCAGAGTCTGGTTGCTGTTGAAATGTAGTGATATTAAAAGGTGATCTTCCCGCATAGATACCCCAGCTGTCCAAACAAGCACAAGCACGAACAGGATGTCGGTGTCATTTATTTTCCCTGCCTCATTAGCTGCACTGCCAGAGGTGTGCAAGTGTGATATGGCCACACGGTGAACAGCAGGAAGCCACAGAGCCATTGCCTGACTTCAGGGGGGTCATTGGTCATTGCTCACACTTGACGCTGCCTCCTGCTTCTAGCTCCTGGCTGCCTTGCTGTTTGCATCTCCCTCTCTGAGCTGAATAGAAGCAGAGTCTGATGCCCAGCGGGGTGTGATGGTGAGAGCAGAGCTCCTGCAAACTGAGATCAATCGGGCAACTGCCCACTCCAAGCAGAGCCCAGGACTGGGTGTTTGGAGGAAAAATCCAGAAGAAACAAAAGACTCCCTTAACGAACTGAATCTACTGGAAGAAAATAGGTAAACTCACATTAGTTCAAAGAATGCCTCTGGGATCAGAGAGACCTAGGTTCAGATCCAGCTCTACCACTTATTAGCTCTATGTCCTAGGACAAGACATTTAATTTCCCTGAGTCTTAGTTTCCTCATCTGGAAAATGGGGAGAGTAATTGTTATTGCACCTGTCTTATAGTGTGGCTGTGGGATTTCAATGAGATAATGTGTAAGTGAGAGAAAGTCTAACAACAGCTCTCAATGAATGTTAGCTGAAGTCCTTGGGATTTTTGTGTTGTTTTCTTTTGTTTTTGTCTGGTTGGTTTTTTTTGACTGCATCACATAGCATGTGAAATCTTAGTTCTTGGACCAGGGATCAAACCCATGTCCCCTGCAGTAGAAGTATGGATTCTTAACCACTGGACCACTAGGGAATTCCCCTGAAGACCTTGTTATTGTTAATAGTAATCATAAAGCAATGGGCTACATATTGAATACAGAAAAAACTTGGAAGATACAATGGCAGGTGCATAGGAGGTAGGTTTTACCCTGAGTCATTGAAGGTGAAGAGGCAGGAGTGGGGAGAGCAGAGTGGGGAGGGCATTCCAGGAAGAGGGAGAGAGTGAACGTCCTCAGACTTCATGGGTGAGTTCACAGATCAGCCCACTGTGTCTGTGCTAGCAAGGACAGGGCTGCTCCCCTGGGGTTGGTGCAGCAAGACCCTTGGGCCGGCCAGGGAGGCAGTTGAGTCCTTACCTCAGCCAGGGAAGAGAGATGAGGGAAAGAGTGTCTCCAGTGACTATTGCTAGAAAAGTCTCTTGGTGTCCAGCCTCAGCATGTTAGAAGATGAATGCAAATCCATGAGAGTAATTCTATTAGTCTGGGTTCTCCAGAGAAACAGAATGTGTGTATATATTATAATAGACATTGGCTCATGTGATCCCTGGTGACTCACATGGTAAAGAATCTGCCTGCAATGCAGGAGACCCAGGTTCAATCCCTGAATAGGGAAGATTCCCCTGGAGGAAGGAATGGCTACCCACTCCAGTATTCTTGCCTGGAGAATTCCATACAGAGAGAAGGCTGGCGGGCTACAGTCCATGAGGTCACCAAGAGTTGGACACGACTGAGCGACTAACACTTTTTTACCTTCATGTGATTATGGAGGCAAACAAGTCCCAAGACTTTCCATCTGCAAACTGGTGATATAACTCAGTTCGAGTCTTAAGACCTGAGAGCCAGGTGGCCAATGGCATAAGTCTAGGTCCGAGTGTAAAAGCCCAAGAACCAGGAGTATCCATGTCTGAGCCCAGTAGAAGATGGACAAATCAAAGGGAGCAAATTTGACTTTTTTTTCTGCCTTTTGTCCTTTTTGGGGGGAGGGTGGGATACCTTCAACAGATTGCATAATACCCGCCTACACTGGGGAGGGTTGCCTTCTTTACTTCTACAATTGATTCAAATGCTAATGTCTTTCAGAGACACCCAAACAGACACTTCCAGAAACAATGTTTCACTAGCTATCCCTCAGCCTAGTCTACACAGAATTAACCACCAGGACAACAAGCTAAGAAGGAGAAGAGTCCCAGGGACTGTCTGACTGTAGGACTAAACCAAGAATACAGAATAAGGGAGTCAGAAAGTTTATTTGTTCTAAATCCTAAATGCACATCTATAATTCCAAGGTGATGACCCAATGGGACCTAGAAGTTGGCTTCTCCCCCACGAAAGCTTCAGCTACCAGCTACAAAATGCTCATCCCCAGGCAGAACCCTCCCCACCCCACCCCAGGGGCAATAAACTGGAAAGATGCTCTTGGCATTTTTTAGTCCCTGGGGCCTGGTCTAAAGGCTTTCGTGTCCATGCTGATCTTATAAAGAGATCTTTTTTCAGGCCCTGATTCAGGGCCAGCTGAGCTAGGCTCATTTCCTGTCTATCCAAATGGTGTGCGCCCGTATAACCCTTGGGTACCTAGGCCCTTGGAGGAAAGCCTTGGCCTAAATAGCCCCAAACAAGAAATCACAGAAAAACTTTTATATTTAACTTTAGGATATCAGAAGTGATTTTTTGGCAGCACACTTCCCTTCCTAAATAGGGTTGACTTAGGCTAATATTAAAATTAACTTTATGAGAGGCAGTACCGCAGAGTACTTAAAAGCCTTAATTAGCGCAGTGGTTATGGGCTTGTAACCACTGTCTGGTCACCACCACTTACTAGCTGTTTGTCTCCCTGAGTCTGAGTCTCTTTATCTATAAAGCCAAGAGGGCCACAGTCCCTTCCTCACTGGGTGTTTGTGAGGACTGCGTGAAATACAATACATGTAAAGCACTTAGCCTGAGCCTGGCCCACGGAAGCATTCCGTAAGGGTAGTGAGCATAGTGAGAAAGGAAGCCGGCAGGTAGTGAGGGGCATGTGAGGGAAAGTCAGACCAGAATTGAAGACTATGAGCATACAATCCAGAAAAGACGTACTCCACACTAGAAAATTGACGGTGTCCATTTGTTA
>NW_011480290.1:16977-19121 GCF_000754665.1 Bison bison bison
CACTGTAAATGCTATATAAGTGCTTTTGAAATAAAACTTTTAATGTTACCGGTTCCGTGTTATATCTATTTTCCTGAATTTAGCCATTCCCTAGCTGTAAGTTTCAAGAGTTTCACTTAACTGATCTTGGGCTCCTGGGTGCATTTTTTTTTTCCTACTGGGAAAAAACTGAGTGCTGTCTTACATAGAGAGGAAAACCTAAAGAACAGCCGGTATCTAGGCTAAAATTTCAGCATAAAGGTGGAGTTGTCTCACTACGCTGACTCCTGCCTGGCGCTGCTCTTGAGGCTCCTTTCTGCCTCTAGGGGGCTGAGCTGTGCATTCTCCAGAGCTTCCCCAGCCAGTGCCTTCTGGGAAGAGTTGCTCTAGTTGCCAAGCTGGGGGCATGGCTCAGCCTCCCCAAAGATGTAGGTGCTGCTATGGCAACGGGCCTCCACTCTGAGGGGCTGCCAAGCAAGATGAAAGCCTGGAATCCAGGTCCAGATCTGGGCAGTCATCAGAGGTCATTCTGCCCGAGTGGCAGGCTAAGCTCCAGACAAAATGGTAGGGTGGTCAGCCCAGCTTCTCCTAGGCTGTCTCGCCATGTCTCTCCTGCTTCTGCATCAACCCAACCACAGAGCAGCGTGCCTTCCAAATGATCTAGCACCAGAAAGGCATCCAAGATCAGCTTGCCAACTGTGTATAGTTCAGCCAGGAGCTCCTGGGAAGGGTCCCTGGGAGGAGCCAGGGACTGTCATCTAGGAAGGCTTCAGGCCTCAGGATGGGTCCCTGACAGCCCTTGGTCACTCTCAGAGTCGCACTCAGTAACAAGAACCCTGGTGATCCCCACCACAGGCCCCTGCATTCCCTGTGCCTTGTAACCAGGCAGGGCTGGGCCCAGCTGGGCTAGAAGAGCAGGGGTACAAAGGGCAAAGCATGTGGTTCACAGGCGTTGACCACAGAGTTCAGTGCAGTTCTGTGGAAAGGGAATAAACACGTTTCCTTAACGACCAGTATACACATGAGGACTCATTCAGCAAAGGTTCTTTCCGCGCCTGTTACAAACGAGGCCTTGTGCCAAGTACTAAGGGGAGGGGCAGAAGATACAGAGATGAATTAAGTGTGGTCCTTGCCCTTAAAGACTTTGTCCTCTACCGGAGAAGCCAGCCATATAAGTAACTAGCTGTAATACGAGACCCAACTCTTTAACTGCTTTGACATTTGCTGGATATATCTTCTGGGCGGGGCACAGCAGAGAAGGAGAAAGAGAAAGTTCTACCCTTGACAAGTTCGTATCCCAATGAGGGAAGCAGAGAAGAAGACAATGATAATATAACGTGACAAGCATGCTGATGGGGTCAGCAGACAGAGCATTGGAAGCAAAGAGCAGGATTGCCTAACTGACACTTGGGGAATCTGGGAAAGCTTCCAACAGGAAGTTCCAAGAAACCAAGACCCACGGCTGCCACTGGGCATGGCTACAATGTAAAGGGTGCCCCCTGGAGTTGCACACCACCATTTATGGTAGCCCAGACTGAAGGGTGAATAGGAATTAGCCAAGAGCCCTTAGCAGATGTGAAAGTGAAAGTCACTCAGTTGTGTCCGACCCGTTGTGACCTCATAGACTATAGAGTCCATGGAATTCTCCAGGCCAGAATACTGCAGTGGGTAGCCTATCCCTTCTCCAGGGGATCTTTCCGACCCAGGAATCGAACCTGGGTCTCCTGCATTGCAGGTGGATGTGTTACCAACTGAGCTATCAGGGAAGCCCTTAGCAGGTATGGTGAACCAAAAGTGGTTCAAAATGGTTAGGGTGGTAAATTTTATTTTATTTTTAAATTAATTTATTTTTTATTTTTTTGCCAAACTGTGGCATGGTGGGGATCTTAGTTCCCTGATCAGGGATTGAACTGGTGCCCCCTGAGTGGAAGCACAGAGTCTTAACCACTGGACCGCCAGTTAAGTCCCCTAGAGTGGTAAATTTGAAAATTAAAATTTTGTCCTGTTTCCTTTATCATTTAGGTTCTCTCTCCACACACACGTTTTAAAATACAGTTGACCCTGGTAAATGTGGATGGAGGGAGTATGGAAGCTAGAAATGCATCATTTTACGGCAATCGTTATAAAGATTAGATTGGACAAAAACCATCCATAGGTGCTAAATT
>NW_011480290.1:22101-22875 GCF_000754665.1 Bison bison bison
CAGTGACTTTATCAAGAGAGGGCTCATTGGGAGGGACAGACTGTGGGTCTGAGGGGAAGAGAAAGGATTTTAGTGTGGTTGGGGCTGTCAAATTTGAGTTGCCTCTGGGACAGCCAAGCGGGGCTGGCCAGGAGGTGCTTGAATTGAGGCCACAGTGTGTGGTCTGGAGCACAGGAGCAAAGTTTGGCCTGGAAACAAAAAGTTTTAATATTTTAACCCAGACACACACACCAGAACTTCCAACTTGGTACACTCCCCAGGTCATTCAGCCCAAGGCCTGCTGATAGAAGAAGGCATGGTTTTACAATGTCTCCTTAATAGTTGTGTGGAGCCATCAGGACAATGGTACTAGTGACCCAGAGACGTGGGAGTCCAGAGAGTCATGCCTCTGTGCAAACTACACAGCAGGCCTCTCCTCTTTTCCAAACCCCCATGAATGGTGTGGTCAGAAGGCACCGGCTGGAAGATGTGTTGGGGTGGGGGTAGTTTGGGTGGGACATGGGTGCCCGGCAGGGAGTGGGACTTTTGTAAATCTGTTTGAACCCCCCCCTTTCAGAGTCTATTGAGCCCTTGTGTCTGCATCGTCACCCTTGCCGGTTCCCATCCCCTATACCACAGGAGGGCAGCACCACGCTCTCAGCTGCCCAGGATGTTCTCAGGCTGATGCCATGAGCAGATGGCTCCCAGTTAGCACTTCTTCTGGCTTCGGAGGGCATGGGATGGAGTGGGGGCTGGGGAGGGGTGCAGGGGATGGTGGCAGAGGTGACTTTTCTC
>NW_011480290.1:22975-23702 GCF_000754665.1 Bison bison bison
GGAAGAATGGGAACTGCTTTTCCAGCCTCACCCTCAATTTCCTCTCCCCGATTCTTCCCTCTCTTCTGAAAGGAAACCCCAGACCACATTCTGGAAGATCTGAGCACCTTCCCTCTGGGAAATCTTCAGTGACTCCACCCCAGAAAGACCTGTAGCTCCCCAGTCACTGCGGGAGCTGCCCACCTGAGACCTCTCCGTTGCCAGGGTAGTCTTCCTTCCCGGTGGTCCCTGCAGGACCCAGGCCACCCCTTTTCTGGAAGCCACTTCCCCAAATCCCAGAAATGCCCTCTGGTTCTGAGGACAGGTGCATCACCCTATTCTGGGTATGCTCCCGACTTCCTCACTGGTGTCAGAACTTCCTTTCCACTCATGTTCTGTCCTTACTGTCCAGGAAAATCTGATGTCAGTAGGATATATCATATAAACTGAGTTGTGGTCAAGCGTGAGCTAGCTGTGAAGTCAGCGTCTGTCCCCAGAATTGACTGGAACTTCGGGTACCTGAGACTCCGAGATAAAAACCAATTCAGTCAGGCAGGGCCTTCTTCCTGTTGCCTTGGGCGCATCATTCAGTACTGGTTATGGACAGGGTGGAGAATAGAGGTGGGTGGGTAGGGATGATGGGGGACGTGGAGGCAGGAAAACACATCAAGAGGCCGAGACTGCACGTCCAGGTGATGGTGGCCTGACCTCAAGTCTCGCCAGGGTGTGCAGGGCTAGGTTGATGAAG
>NW_011480290.1:27428-28038 GCF_000754665.1 Bison bison bison
TCTGCTGTATACAAAAGTTGTCGCAAAAGCAGTGGTGAGCCTTGTCAGGATTCAAATTCCCTTCTTTCCACATGAAGAGAGTCAGCCAAGGGTTTGGTGAGTGGCCCTTCAGTGACCATAGGTGCAGATGGGAATGGCCGCTGAGCAGCAGGAAAGGGTCTTCTATGCCTGCCTTGGCCCCCAGGCAGAGCTCTGTAGACTTGGCTTTACTTGGGCTCCTTTTCTGAGGCACAGAGGCAACAAGATCACAGCCACCCCACAGACCTCTGGGCCAATGCAGATTGCATCTGGGGATAATGTGCGTGGAGCAGAGACCAAAGACATGGTATCTGCTCAGAGCAGAATCGTGGGACCAGGGCATCTGCTGTCTGCCACCCCACAAGCTCTTCTCTTCCCTCCTCCTGCTACACTCAGGCCTTGCTGACTCGTTCATCCCTGAAGTCCTTAATGAGGGGCAGCCAACTGCCAAATACCATGTCAAGTACTGGGACCACAGGCTGGGACTGTTGGCTTCCAGCAACTCAGCCAGGTAGAAAGAAAGACATGGAAAGAGGGGCACTGAATAGGGAATGTCTATAAAGAGGAGGGAAGGTGCAGGAGGGCCTAAGAG
>NW_011480290.1:32289-32470 GCF_000754665.1 Bison bison bison
ATTGGGGTATAGTTGATTTACAATGTTGTGTTAGTTTCAGATGTGTACCAAGTGAATCAGTTACATATATATATACACCCACTCATTTTTAGATTCTTTTCCCATATAGGCCATTACAAAGTCAAGTTCCCTGTGTGTACAGTTGGTCCGTATTAGTCGTCTATTTTATGTAGAGTAGTGC
>NW_011480291.1:0-2184 GCF_000754665.1 Bison bison bison
ACGGGGCAATTAATTTCATCTGAGACTAATTTTCTCAAGAAATGGAGAAAAAGGCTCAGCGCTCCTGCACAACCCCATGTGAGGTTGGTTTACACTGAAAATAGAAGCATATATTGGGCTTCCCCGGTGGCTAGCGGATAAAGAATCCACCTGCAATGCAGGAGACACGGGTTCGATCCCTGGGTAGGGAAAATCCCCTGGAGGAGGAAAATGGCAACCAACTGTAGTATTCTTGCCTGGAAAAATCTCCATGGTCAGAGGAGCCTGGCGGACTGCAATCCACAGGATCCCACAGATCGGACATGACTGAGCAGATAAGCACGCATACAGTCTTTAAATATGAAGTGAGGTTTACTTAATGGAAGAAAAAACGTGTAAGGGGATCTGGACTTAGAGAAACGCCTCCACAGATCAGAAGAATCCTTATTTCCTCGGGATGAGGAATGGAATTCAGGTCAGAGAGTATGCTTCAAGGCGGCACACTAAAACAGGGGAAGGCGCGTAGAGTCAACCATCAGAGAAGAAAGGGAAGGACAGGAGCCCAAGTTGGCCTCCAGGTGTCAGCACTGAGTCAAAGGCAGAAGAAACCCACAGACCCGCAATTGGGCCTCCGAGACCTCTGGAGGGCGCTCTGCTGCCTGCTGCTCTTGGTAGTATTGATAGTAGTTAGTAGGTTAGTAGTTTAGTAGTTAGTGGTGCTAGTAGTTAATTAGTAGTGTTAGTCGTTGGTGGTGCTAGTAGTTAGTAGTGTTAGTAGTTAGTAGTGTTAGTGGTTCGGAGAAGGCAATGGCACCCCACTCCAGTACTCTTGCCTGGAAAATCCCATGGACGGAGGAGCCTGGTGGGCTGCAGTCCATGGGGTCGCTGAGGGTTGGACACGACTGAGCGACTTCGCTTTCACTTTGCACTTTCATGCATTGGAGAAGGAAATGGCAACCCACTCCAGTGTTCTTGCCTGGAGAATCCCAGGGACGGGGGAGCCTGGTGGGCTGCCGTCTATGGGGTCACACAGAGTCGGACACGACTGAAGCGACTTAGCAGCAGTGTTAGTGGTTAGTTAGTGGTGTTAGTAGTGTTAGTATTCAGTTGGTGGTGCTAGTAGTTAGTAGTGTTAGTTGGTAGTGTTAGTGGTTGGTTAGTAGTGTTAGTAGTTAGTTAGTTGGTAGTGTTAGTGGTTGGTTAGTAGTGTTAGTGGCCTGCTGTGTGTGCCCTGAACATCTCGTGCCTGATCCGGAGGGCAGCCCTTGAAGCAGGATGCTCTGCGTGCCAGGCTTCCGAGGCCCAGGAAGGGAGGCGCAGGGGGGCTATGACCCCCTCTGCAGCCAGGCCTCCAGGGAAAAGGGAAACCAAAGGGAGGGGTGAAGGTGGCAAGCTACAGAGAGGGGAGGAGGCAGGGTCCCGGGTCTTACAGCAAAGGGAGGAAAGGAGAGCCTGGGCGACAGGCTGGGCCTGTGCCAGTCTGTGGGCTGCGGAGGGAAGCAAGGCCCCGAGAGCTGATGGGCCAGCCTCTGACTGATAAGGAGGTGAGCCGTCCCAGGGGCCCCTGTCACGAGGCCCGCCCGGCCCTCTGAAGACCAAGAGGGCCCGAATGCCACCACCCAGAAGGTCTCATGGGTGCAGTGCTCCCTCCAACGTCCTGCCTCTGTGAGCAGAGGGCGCAGGGCTGGGCCCTGCCTGCGGACTCTCTGCTCACTGGGCTCCGACACAGGGGGAGGGTCCCCCAGCCTGAAGCCACCTGCTCTGGGCCCCACTTTCCGACACTGCAGCTGTGGTTCTGAAGTTGTGTGCCTCACAAAAGCCTCTGCAGACCTGGTGACCGCTGCGGGGAAATGCTCCGGAGCTGCTTTTACATATTCAAGGGGATTTATGTTCACACAACCTCCCGTCCTTCCCCTGAACCCCCGGAGCTCAGAACCCCTCCTTTATTCTCCTCCCAACTTGAGTTCGGCTCTCAGCCGCAGGGTCGCCTCTGGGTGTCGTTCCCCATAGTGGCCGCTAGATGGTGACAGAGACCTGCCTGGACGCCTCGCCTCTCTTCCAGGGCTAAGGGCAGCTTTTCACAGGTCAAGTTCGTCCTTATCTGGTGAGTGAAACTAGGGCTCAGGACAAATGGCACCCCCGTATCTTCCCCTCATCTCTCACACACATCTCTGAGTGAATGAAGGCTGAACAAAACCACTTCCT
>NW_011480291.1:5246-6700 GCF_000754665.1 Bison bison bison
AGTTTTCCAAATTTGCTGACATTGAGTGCAGCACTTTCATAGCATCATCTTTTAGGATTTGAAATAGCTCAGCTGGAATTCCATCACCTCCACTAGCTTTTGTTCATAGTGATGCTTTTTAAGGCCCATTTGACTGTCTGGCTTTAGGTGAGTAACCACACCATTGTGATTATCCAGGTCATTAAGTCTTTTTTTGTATAGTTCTGTGTATTCTTGCCTCCTATGCTTAATCTCTTCCACTTCTGTAAAGTCCTTGCTGTTTCTGCCCTTTATTGTGCCCATATTTGCATGAAATTCAAATATTATATCATATCATACCTAAAATTGGCTCTCCTGGGTCTCTCTGTGGGTCTAGTGGCCCCACAAATGCTCATGTGCGATTGTGGACCATAAGCTTGTCCATGGGCTCAGGATAGAGTCCTGAGGTTCAAATATTGTATATTGCAATATTTTCAAGGATAGCAGCCATGCAGTCCTGATATTTTATTTATACATTATGCCAATATTTTTGAGTACCTCCTTCTTGCCAGGCACTGTGCTTAATTATTTATAGGCAATAGTGAGTTAAAACAGTGTCCACATGCTCTTGGAACTTCTTTCACTTCCAGCTGTGCTAGGTACAGTGTTTAGTATATATTAGAATTTCAGTCATTGTTTGCATGATCATTTGTTTATATGAAAGATTGTAATTATTTTCAAGACATGACAATGATTTTCATTTTGAACCATTCTATTAAATTGTCTGAGTGGCTAAATACATTAATAACACTTTCAGTGAGCTTCAGAGGTTTGACTAAAGGACATATATTAATAGATTTAAATGTTAGTAAATCCTATTAGGAGGATTACCAAGGGGAATTTCAAAAGATGGTTACTAAGGGAGGTGAAGGTCCTTTAACATCAAAGGCAAGAACTTTTGCAATGCTTGGTACTACTGTCTTTAACATACTAGTGATACAATTTATTGGCCAGAACAGATTGTAGCTTTTCTGTAAATTAGATGGCTTGTTTAATCTTATTTTCTGTTAGAGTGAATCTACTCTGATAAAGTACAACTTTGGGTCTATAAAATTCTGCCCAAGCCTAGCCATCTCTCTAAAGAATTCCATAGATGTAGCTGTCTTATCTAGCCCTGGCGGGGAGAAGAATGAGAAAATTCACAACTGTTACTAATGTTTCACCTTATGTCACACAGAAGCCACAGACGAGTCAGTGTATACACTCAGGAAAAGCACTGGGTTTTGTGTGAAAATATTTGAGTTCAAGCCTTGCCTGTTGCACTTATTAAATGTTTAACCACACTAAGAATAAATATTTTATAGACATATTCAGTTCAGTTGCTCAGTCGTGTCCGACTCTTTGTGACCCCATGAACCGCAGCACGCCAGGCCTCCCTGTCCATCACCAACTCCCGGAGTCCACCCAACCCATGTCCATCGAGTTGGTGATGCCAT
>NW_011480291.1:7363-7963 GCF_000754665.1 Bison bison bison
ATTGCAGAGACTGAGTGAATACATTACATGCCAAGCACCTAGGACAGCACAGGGTAACGACTATCAATACCAAAGTTTTAGTTGTGTGTGTTTCGTGTTTTTTAAATTCTCTCTAGCAGCAGTGTCAAGTACAGTTGCATAGAAGATATGACCTATGGACTTCACCTTGAGTGATGAGTAGTTTTTTGCCAGGTGGACCTAGAGAACAAAGGAACAGAAAATGGTGAATTTCAGAGGCTCATGAGAAGATGTACAGAAGGAAACATACAAGATCCTGCAAGTAGATCATGGTAGCTGAGAGGAACCTCAAAATGAGGAAAAGAACAAAGAAAGTGGTTGTAGAGATGGCAGGAGCTGCAGCATGAAGGTCATTGTTCACCAGGTTTCAGTGTTTAGACTTTCTGGTGATCGGGAGTGGATATGGGGATTGAATAGAAGGGAAGTGTGTAGGAACACCCTTAAGGCTTGTGACCCTTGAAGCTGGAGTTATGGTGCTGACGACCAAGAAGTATAGGAGCGTGTCTTAGCCTGAGTTCACTGGAAAACAGAGACTGAAGCAAAGCTTTTGTGTTAAGGGCTTATCGAGGGTTGCAATGCCAG
>NW_011480291.1:9083-10279 GCF_000754665.1 Bison bison bison
GGTCAAGCACTCCTCTTGTGTAAACTGAAGACAAGCATAAATTCAGGATGACATCATCTGCCCCTTGATACTATCACTTGGAATCCCTGTTTCTTTCCTGCATGAGGGAGCATTTCTTCAAAATGGTGGCCATTTATACTTTTTGGAAAAGGTCTAAGAGGGTTAAATGGCACCCCACTCCAATATTCTTGCCTGGAGAATCCCATGGATGGAGGAGCCTGGTGGGCTACGGTCCATGGGGTTGCGAAGAGTCGGACATGACTGAGCGACTTCACAAGAGGGTTATTACACCAAGATACAGTTCCTGCTCTTCTATCTCACCCCAGAAACTTAATTTATACCAATCATCTCCCTATATGACCACCATTTTAGTATTGTCCTCACAATAAACCAGCATCTTGGCTAATTTAGGTTTCTTGCTGGTGAGAGGACCCTGACCTTCATCCTGGAGGGGTTTGAGCACTCCGTTGCCTTTTCCTTTTTGGGCCATGGTTGCTACAATTAGGTATTCAGTTATTATTGAGAATAGATACATTAAGAAATGTTTCAGTTGATATCCTGAGTTCCAAAAGTAATTCTCCCTATCTCTGTGTAAGTAGTGACTCTAGTGACATAAATTAGGGTGATGACCTTAGTATAACAATTTGTTTCTTTGCTTGTTGTTCCACTGGCCTTAGGAATGTCCTATCTTGCCCAAGGTTGCAAGATAGAAATTGCAATTTCTGGTTCAGTGAAACATTTACTGTGAGTGTCAGCAAGTGAAAGTAGCCCCCTACAACACTTTGGCTCCTGAATCTAAGGTTTCCAGCTTTTCAAGAAAATCATATATTGATGATGGCTTCAGTGATTGTACTACATCTAAAGAGGCTGTGACTGAGCTGGTGCCTTAGCTCATTTATGTACCATTGTTTTAAGCTTGCTGATTCTAGCTGATGAGATACTTGGTAACTCCAAGGATTATCATGTTCATAAGCCCATTGTTGCATCTCCTTTGCTGTAATGTAGGTTGTCTGGTATTGGACATTTTTGTGCACAATTCAATGCCAGTGGATCAGAAATTTTCTCAGTTCTTGCTTGGTGGGGAGGATGGAGGTTCTACAGACAAAGATGGAAAACACCTATCTTATATGTATCTGTTCAGATAGAGGTTAACTGATGCTCTGTCTAAACTGGAAGGAGTCTGTTGTAATTGCCCT
>NW_011480291.1:10480-13185 GCF_000754665.1 Bison bison bison
GTATTATGTCTGTTCCCATAGATTCATCCATATACCCCTTCCTTATACTCAATCCTCCAATTTTGGTCATGGAATAGTGTTGTAACATGGCAGCAGAAGTCTATTTCTGGTGCCAAACTACTGTGCTGCCCTGTCTATAAATTAGGACTTTGTGATTCCCTCCTCTCACAGTTGGTTTCAGAGATCTCATGAGGCCACTGATGTGAGTTAAAGAATAGGCGTTAATGGAACAAAGTTAGGTGACATGGGCATCTGGGCCATCTACTCATGTAGTTGATTCATACGTTCTGGACCTGCCTGAATCTAGTTCCAAATGCATTAATTCATTGTACAGGGGGTTAAATGGATAGCTGTTATAATTACCCCAACTTATGTCGTGGTGCCTCTAACACCATGGTGTTCTCATGATGGGCATCTCTCTTTGCAAATTCTTTTGGTATCCTCTGGTCAGGTGTCCAGTCTCGACCAGGGCACAGTAATTCAGCAGAATACATTTTGTAAACAGTGTTTCTCTACTGCGGAAGGTGTGTGCTTTCTTTAGAGTCCTAGGTGTCTGTTTTTTTATTTTTAAAAGATTTTATTGAAGTATATTTGAGTTCCAATGTCCTGTTAATTTCTGCTGCATAGCAAAGTGACTCAGGTATCAGATACACACACACACAAACACACTTGTTCTTTTTCATATTATTTTCCATTATGGCTTATCACAGGATATTTAATATTGTTCCCTGTGCTATACAGTAGTACCTTGTTGTTTATCCCTTGGTGACTATTTTATGACTCTCCTATTGTGGCCAAATAGCCACTGTTCCTCTCTCTTGGTTCTAAGAGCTACAAAGTGCAGCAACGTGCCCTTTACTTTAGAAAAATATTGTATCTTTCAAGACAATCCCCCTACTAAAACTTCACCAATATGGCAGGCCCCCAAAACTTTTGAGGTTTCTTTATCACCTTTTGGTATACAAGCAAACCCCTAAAAAATTTAACACTATGGTAGGTCCAAAAATCTTTATAGAACTTATTTCCCACCTTTTGGTATACATGTCTTATTCAGGGTATTTGTCATTTCCAGATTATCAAGTTCAATTAGCATAAGGTAGGCCATAATGATATTCTGAGGAATTTCAAGATATTCAGGGTCAAGATATTCATGATATTATATCAAAGAGCAAGAGAGTTAACATAGCACTTGGGCAAGAAAATGTATGCACTCTGCTACTTTTGACACAAAAAAGTGAATTGCTTTCAGTCTTCCCTGCTCATGTGGGTCACAAAGGAAGCATTCTGTCTAATCAATAGCTTTATACTAAGTGCCTGAGATTAAGTTGAACTGCCTTCATAAAATAGCACATCCAGCATAGCAGGGCTCCAGTTTTGTTAAGCTTATAATAGTTCACTATCACCAGGCATGAACCACCTGATTTTGTAGGGGTAAATTTGGAGAATTGAGAGAATTATAATAAGATCCTTCTAGCCTATCTTTGAAATCTTTGATGCTGATACCAGTTTCTGCAGTTCCTTTGGCAATGTGGTGTTTCTTCTGGTTTGGATTTCTGGAAGGGGAATAAAACCCTCTAATGGGGGTTTTCATTTGGCCTATCCTATTTTGATAGTCCTTAATCCAGAGGCCAGAGAAGCGATGGGAGAGATCTTGTAGAATCTAAGAATGTGCATTCCAATTATACATCCAGAGACAGAGAAATAGCCAGTATGGGTGTGTGGGCTTGTTGACTCATTGTCAGATGGGCATTGCTTTCTGGACCAGGTTTTGCATTAGGTTGACTCACATGGAAACATTCTGGCTTGAAGGGTTCACTTTTAGGCCCTACAGATTCATACCTAAATATCCATGACCTCAAACTCTCAAACCAGAGGAAGTATATGAATTAAATATAGCACTTGAAGAACATATATCTTTCTTGCATGTGCCTACACACGGTCTTCTCATTGAAAGCCATTGTGAGTTTCACACTTGCATTTTCTACACCAACCAGCACCACTTGGACATCAGGGCCTGGTGTGTATCAGGAGGGACTGCATGATCTGTAGGATAGCCTTGAGTTAGACTGAGATCATTCTGTGGTTTCTGTCCACAGGTAGGGCTAACCAGTGTGCACCATCGAGTAAGAGATTTGTGCTGGTTATTCTGTCGCGTCCACTGCACCTGGCCCTGTTGGAAACTCTAGAGCCGATCCTAGGTCTATTGTTGAGTTCAATAGGTTGCAAAATGCGATCACATTCCACTTCTAGCTCCTCATTTCTTTACACACAGCTCCCAAATTCTTATAACCACTTTTTCCAGAGCTCACTCATTTCTCACACATTTATATTCCATCTGAATAATCCGAGATAGTAAACTGGAATATTTATTGCAGAGTGTCTGCTTCTTGTCACCTTCAAGACCCACTGGAGAAAGAACTGAAAGTGATATGAATAGTGATGACAATTCTCATGAGCATACTTCTAAGGTATGATTTGTGTCATACTGCAAGTTTCCACCTCATCATGACTCTCAAGCCTACCAGAAATAGAGCTATTTTAAAAGCAAATAACTAAATGTATTTCTACTTTGAACTTCAATTTTGACAGAGAGGCAGAAATGTAGGAGAAGGCAGTGGCACCCCACTCCAGTACTCTTGCCTGGAAAATCCCATGGACGGAGGAGCCTGGTAGGCTGGAGTCCGTGGGGTCGCTGAGAGTCGGAC
>NW_011480291.1:15505-15616 GCF_000754665.1 Bison bison bison
TAAAGAAGCCAGTAGAGGCTGAGAGGTTGAAATTACAGAAAATTCTCTGGGCTTTTTATCTTGTTTCATTGATCTATATCTCTCTTTTTTTGTGTGCCAATACCACACTGT
>NW_011480291.1:16428-17934 GCF_000754665.1 Bison bison bison
TATCCTATGGTTTTTATCTTTCAATTTGTTAATATGGTATATCACATTGATTGATTTGCATATGTTGAAGAATCCTTGCATCCCTGGGATAAACTCCCCTTGATAATGGCGTATGATCCTTTTCAATGTGTTGTTGCATTCTGTTTGCTAGCATTTTATTGAGGATTTTTATATCTATGTTCATCAGTGATATTGGTCTGTAATTTTCTTTGTTGTGTAATATCTTTGTCTAGTCTTGGTATCAGGGTGATGATGGCCTCATAGAATAAGCTTGGAAGTGTGCCTCCCTCTGCAATTTTTTGGAAGAGTTTGAGAAGGATGGGTGTTAGCTCTTCTCTAAACATTTGGTAGAATTTGCCTATGAAGCCATCTGGCCCTGGGCTTTTGTTTGTTGGAAGATTTTTGATCACAGTTGTGATCTCAGTGCTTGTGATTGGTCTGTTCATATTTTCTGTTTCTCTTTGGTTTGGTCTTGGAAGGTTGTACTTTTCTAAGAATTTGTCCATTTCTTCTAGGACAGGGACATAGTTGCTTGTAATAGTCTTTTATGGTCCTTTGTATTAATATTTCTTTTGTGTCTATTATAACTTTGCCTTTTTCATGTCTAATTTTATTGGTTTGAGTCCTGTCCCTTTTTTTTCTTGATGAATCTGGCTAAAGGTTTATCAATTTTGTTTATCTTCTTGAAGAACCAGCTTTTAGTGTAATGGATCTTTGTTATTATTTTCTTTGTCTCTATTTCATTTATTTCTGCTCTGACCTTTATGATTTCTTTCCTTCTACTACCTTTGGATTTTGTTTGTTCTTGTTCTTCTAGTTGCTTTAGGTGTAAGGTCAGCTGTTTATTTGGGATTTCTCTTATTTCCTGAGGTAAGATTGTATTGCTATAAACTTCCTTCTTAGAACTGCTTTTGCTGCATCCCATGGGTATTGGGCCATTGTGTTTTCATTGTCATTTTTCTAGTTTTTTTTTCTCTTTGATTTCTTCAGTGATCTCTTGGTTATTTAGTAGTATATTGTTTAGCCTCCATGTGTTTGTATTTTTTGCAGTTTTTTCTCTGTAACTGTTTTCTAATCTCATAGTACTGTGGTCATAAAAGATGCTTGATATGATTTTAATTTTATTAAATATACTGAGACTTGTTTTGTTACCCAAGGTGTGATGTACCCTGGAGAATCCGCAGTCCTCTCGCTTCTGTTGTCTATCTTCTGGTGGGTGAGGTTGGTCCTGGGGCTTGTGTAGACTTCCTGGTGAGAGGGACTGGTGCCTGCATCCTGGTGGGCGGAGCTGAGTCTTCTCTCTCTGATGGGTAGAGACTGCATAAGATGATGTGTTTTGGGTGTCTGTGAGCTTAGTATGACTTTAGGCAGCCTGTCTGCTGATGGGTGGTGCTGTATTCCTGTCTTGCTGGTTGTTTGGCATGAGGTGTCTAGCACCAGAGCCTGCAGGCACTTGGGTGGAGCCAGGTCTTGGTACTGAGGTAGATACTTCTAGGTAGGTCTCTG
>NW_011480292.1:0-1469 GCF_000754665.1 Bison bison bison
AGCGACCCCATGGACTGCAGCCTACCAGGCTCCTCCATCCATGGGATTTTCCAGGCAAGAGTACTGGAGTGGGGTGCCATTGCCTTCTCCGAAACTTACACTATATCTCAATAAATCTGAGAGAAAACACTGAAGGAAAAAAGTGACCATAAGAGTAGGTATAATTTTTGTTGTGCATACCTCTGGAGCTGGAGAGAATCATCTAGTCCACAGTCCATGGGCTCTAGGTTGCATGGGCTCAGTAGCTGTAGTTCCCTAGAACTTCAATTCAATAGTTGTGTTGCATGGGTTTACTTGCTCTGTAGCATGTGGAATCTTCCAGAAGCAGGGATGGAATCTATGTCTTCTGCCTTTACAGGGAGATTCTTTTCCACTGAGCTACGAGGGAAATTCTGGAGTTACTTTCTTAATTTCTCTTTCATATTTTTCATTGTTAATGTAAAATGGGATTGATATTCCATATTGATTTTGTATTCTGCAACTTACTGAACTGATAGGTTAGTTGATATATTTTTGACCTAGTCTTCAGGGTTTTCTATACAGATTGTCATGTCATCTACAAACAGTGGCAATTTTGCTTCTTCCTTTCCAATTTCTTTCTTTATTTTGCCTAATTACTCTGGCTGATACTTTTGATACTACATTGAGTAAAAGTGGTGAGGAGGGCACCCTTTTCTTGTTCTGATCTTAGAGGAAAAGCCTTTCGATTTGCATCACTGAATATGGTGTTGGATGTGTAGTTGTCATGTGTGGCCCTTCTCATGTCTAGGCTCATTCCTTCTATATTTAATTGGTGGAGAGTTATTATTATGAAACAGTGTAGACTTTTAGCAGATTTTTTTTTCTGCATCTGTTGAGTTGATGCTATGATTTCTATCTTTTACTTTGTCAATGAATGTAGTGTATAGCATTTATTGAGATTTGTATGATGAATCATCCTTGCCTCCCAGGGTGCATCTCACATGACCTCGACGTAGATTCTTTGAATGTGCTGATGAATTTGGTTTGCCAATATTTTTGAGACTATCTGCATGTACATTTCTTAGGGATATTGGTTTGTAACTTTTTTTTTTGTATTGGCCTCAACAGCTATTGTGTCAGAGTAAGGTTGGCCTCATAATGATTTTGGCAGAGTTCACTTGTCTTCAATTTTCAGGCAGGGTTATCATTAATTTTTGTTAATTCTATTAAATGTTGAGTAAAATTCCCCAATGTAGTCACCTAGTCCTAGACTTTCACGTGTGTGTGTAAGGGTGGGTGTGGAATTTTCATTATGGACTCAGTCTCCTTACTAGATTTAAATTGATTCAGATATTCTATTTCTTCATGATTCCAGTCTTGGTGGATATTTTTGTTTCTAACACTATATCATTGTCTCCTAGGTTATTAAATTTGTTGGCATTTATTATTTGTATTTTGCTTACCTGGTAGCTCAGCTGGTAAAGAATCTGCCTGCAATACAGGAGACC
>NW_011480292.1:5047-6531 GCF_000754665.1 Bison bison bison
AATTTTTGTCCAAGAGCAATGCTCATGGTTTCCTGAGCAGGGCACCGTAAATCTAGAAACCTGGACTAAGGTTGGAGATCAGTTACATTTGTTTTATACTGTGCATGGGCCAGAAAAGGTTCCTGTAGATACTTTTGCTCTGTGGAATATGATTAGGGACGTCCTGGACCCTCGGCATGAGGCTGTTAGACAGCCTATGGGAGAGGCTACAGCGGTGAATGGTGGGTCTCCGCCTTCTGCGAAGATCACGTTTTCTGCCACTGATGAAAAAAAGAAGGGAGACTGTGCTCTACCTCCGGAGGAGGGGGGAGGACTTGCAGGATGCTGCAGCCAGGCGCCCTAGCAAGGCCCCTCCTCCTCTACGCAAACTTTTAAAAATTTATCCATCACTTTCTGATTTAAGGCGATAGCCGCCACCTCCGTTTGCACCTCCCAGGGCCCAGAAGTTCCCCACTTTGCCGCCAAAGCCTCCCAGAGCATTGCCTGAGGCTGAGGAAGATAAAGAGTTTTCTGAAACAAAGGAGCTTTTGAAGCAGATGCATGCACAATATACAGAGCGTGGTCCTTGGAGAAAACCCCCTCAGGGGGGCCTCACCCAGGCTAGATGAGAAGTGGAACAACAGGGGGACTTGGAATTCTCTATGGCCTTTTCAGTAGTCTTTACCAAAACAGAAGTGGGAAGCGAGGAAGAGGGAAAATGGGAACCGGTCCCATGTAAGCTACTGAAAGAGCTTAAACAAGCTTGTCTTGATTATGAATCTACCTCCCCCTATACACTCACCCTGCTAGATGCCTTGGCTGGAAGCTGGATGACAACATATGATTGGAGAACGGTTGCAAAGGCTTGCCTTCCTGGAGGAGAGTTCCTCCTGTGGTTGGCAGAGTATGATAAGTTGGCTAGACTACAGTCAGCAGAAAACAAAACCTCTAATGATGCACAACTCAGGACAGTGGGATCTGTGGCATTAAAAGGAGAGGGAGAATACGAATCTAACGTAGTCCAAGCAAGGTTGTCTAAAGAAGCACTTAATCAGATTATGGCCATAGGTATCTTGGCATGGAAATCTTTGCCCCCTTCAGATGGAAAGTTATCCACTTTGAGTAATATCAAACAGGGACCTGATGAGAGATATGAAGACTTTGTGGCCAGATTGAAAACTGCTGTAGAAAGACCAGCAGAGATAGTTCTTAAACAATTGGCTTATGAGATGCCAGTTCTACCTGTCAGGCATTGCTTAGACCTGTTAGAAGTAAAGGAAGTCTTTGGACTTACATACAGACCTGCCAGGAAGTAGGAACTTCCTTTATGCAGGGGGTTGCCTTAGCCACAGCCTTGAGGGGAGAAACTGCTGCCCAAGTTATTCAGGGAATGAGAAAAAAGATTTACCCTAATGGAAACGATTCTACAAAAAAAAAGTTTCTCTTCTGGCCAAATGGGGCCTTTTTGCCAGCAATGTCCTGCCAAGAAGGAACAACAAGCCGTG
>NW_011480292.1:10589-11058 GCF_000754665.1 Bison bison bison
CTAGCATGGTGCCAACATGGGGCCAGCTGAAGCACCTCACTCAGCAGGCTGAAGAATTAATAGAAAGGGGGAGACATGAGGCCACTCCTATGGTAATGTTTGTGGCTATGCTTGCTGTGCTGGCTTGTCAGCCGAGGCCCACCAGTGCAGAAAAAGTTCATTGGGCCTATTTGCCTAATCCACCTTCTTTCCAGCCTGTTGATTGGATGAATGAGCCCATTCGTGTTTTTGTTAATGATACTCATCTTTTGGGAGGGGCTTCCATCTATCCTAATAATGCTAAAGCAGTGGTCAGCGCTCCCTTCAATTTTTCAGGCATGTCCGTTTATCTACCTATTTGCTTTGCCATACCTTCTTCCTTACAAGGATCAGCTCCAGTTCTGAGTGCATGTGTTAGCACTTCCTTGAAAGGCATGCTTACTGATTCTCCAAGAAGCAATAGCAAGAGAGACTTTTGGTCCTTACAGCT
>NW_011480293.1:0-685 GCF_000754665.1 Bison bison bison
CTTTCTGCCCTAAGGGTGGCATCATCTTCATACTTTGAGGTTATTGATGTTTCTCCCGGCGATCTTGATTCCAGCTTGTGCTTCATCCAGCCCAGCATTTTGCATGATGTACTCTGCATATAATTTAAGTATGCGGGGTGACAATATACTGCCTTTACTTACTCCTTTCCCTGTTTTGAACCAGTTCATTTTTCCATGTCCAGTTCTTAGTGTTGCTTGTTGTTCTGCTGCTTTCGGTCTACTAGAAACCAAATTCCTCTCATCTCATTATCTTGAAAATTGTCTCAATATCTGGACTGTATCCATTTAGAAGCTTTTCCACTAGTACCCACCAAATATCTTGTGCTAGTTTACACTACTGGCGTTAATTCAGTTAATGTATCAGGCCCTTTTTTGAAATGACATTTGGTGTGTTTTCAGACTTTCTTAGTACACCCAGGGAATGAAGCTCCATCAATCATTCATTCCAGCATTCAATCATTGGCTATTTTTCCCTAAATAAATAAATGATGGATGACATAGAATCCATTCATAATTTATTAGTATAATTTGTTGAACCACAGTATAATAATAATAAATAAACCATACCTTTACTTGATATATTAATAATAATAAGTAAGTAAGCATAATAATAATAAGTAAATAACACTTCAGCTAATAATTTGCACTCTGCTTTCCAGGGAAA
>NW_011480293.1:1890-2060 GCF_000754665.1 Bison bison bison
TGTGGAATTTACTCGACGTTTAAATGCTCTTTTGATGAATTTGTGGGGGAGAAAGTGTTCTCCCCGTCCTACTCCTCCGCCATCTTCAAGAGGATCTTTAGTTCATCTTTGCTTTCTGCCCTAAGGGTGGCATCATCTTCATACTTGAGGTTATTGATGTTTCTCCCGGC
>NW_011480293.1:3283-5818 GCF_000754665.1 Bison bison bison
AAAAGAGTGCTTAATGAGGTTACTGATGTGGAAAGAGGGATACTTAATTCCTGATACACAGAGAAAATGACTAAAAGACAGGTGACTCACTTTTTTCAAATAATGGATCATTGAAGCATCTGTAGCAAATTAAATCTCTGAAAACCATGTAACAGCTACATGAGGGCTTGCTAGATTTTACTTAGAAACCAGTAATAGTGGTTATCTAGGAGAGAAGTTGACTGTCTGGGGGATGAGTAGAAGAGAGACCAAATAAGACATGAGGCAAAGAAGACATCATCTGCACATACACATGCTCAGAGGAGAAGGAGCGATGCCATGGGAAAATATTTTTGGAACCTACAGTTTTACATGGAGCCAAACTATTCATCAAATATGAATAAAGTAAAATCCATTTGTTCCTTTTCCAGGAAATCTTCCCAACCCAGAGATCAAGCCAAGGTTGAACCTCTTTCTACATATTAGCCTCCTGAAAACAATTGAATTCTCTCAGCCTCAGTTTCCCTATTTGCAAAAAAGTGGAAAAGAATGTATTCAACTCAGTGTACTGATAAAAATTAACATATTCACAAATGTTTCCTAATTATTAACGCATGCCCTTCAGTATCTTACATGCTGTTAACTGTTAACATGAGTATGGTAACCAAAGTTCTTGTCTGTGTAAATTCTTGAGTGATTTTCACACACACACACACACACAATCCAGCTTGTTATTCTTCCCACCTGTGGTTTCCCATGATGTACTCTGCATTTACATTAAATATATAAGATAACAATAATACTCCCTCGTCATACTCCTTTCCCAATTTTGAACCAGTCAGCTGTTTCATGTCCAGTTCTGACTGTTGCTCTTGACCTGCGTGCAGTGTGTCAGGAGACAGGTAAGGTGGTCTGGTACTCCTGCCTCATTAAGAAGTTTCTGTAGTTTGTTGTGATCCACACAATCAAAGGTTTTGGCATAGTGAGGGAAGCAGAAGTACATATTTTTCTGGAATTCCCTTGATTTCTCCACGATCCAGTGATGGTTGGCAGTTTGATCTCTGGTTCCTCTGCCTTTTTAAAACACAGACTGTACATCTGGAAGTTCTAGGTTCACATATTGCTGAAGCCTAGGTTGAAGGATTTTAAACCTAACCTGCTCGCACGTGAAATGAGAGTAATTGTAACATAGTATAAACATGATTCGGCATCACCCTTCTTTGTGGTTGGAATGAATGATGACCTTTCCCTGTGCTGTGGCCACTGCTGATGTTTCCAAATTTACTGACATATTAGGGCAGTGTTTAAACAGCACTATCTTTTAGGATTGGGTCACCACCACTATCTTCGTTTGTAATAATGCTTCCTAGGGCCCACTTGACTTCACACCCCAGAAGGTCCAACTCTGAGTGAGTGATCACACCATCATGGTTATAAGGACTGAACTGTTAACCCATGGAATCTGATACTATCTTCAAATAAAGAGTATCAGAATTAAGTTGAATTGTAGAATATCCACCTAGTGGTCAAGAATTGTTCAGTGGTTAGTGGAACCCTCTCCATACTTCTTATAGAGGAATTTGGTGCACAGTTTTTATCTTTTTTTTTTTTCTTATTCATACAGTATTTATTTGTCTTCTTTCTGTCAAGCCCTGAGCCAACCACTTTCCCCAGACTGCCTGGGGAGGTACAGGAAAAGGAACACCCAGGGCAGAGGAGACACGGGAAAAAGAACTATGGGAGGTGGATACGGCTCCCTCACATGGCGAAGAGGAGGAGAAAGGCTGCCAGCAGGCAAAAGAGCCCCATGGCCTCCGGGAGGGCAAAGCCCAAGATGGCCTAGGAGAAGAGCAGCTGCTTCAGAGAAGGGCTCCTGTCATAGCCAATGATGAGTCTCCCGAACACAGTCCCCATTCCAGCTCCGAAGCCAGCCACCCCTACTGTGGGAGCCCCAGCTCCAAAGAATTTGGCTGCTGGGTCTATGTCCCTTGAAATGGCACTGGTGTGGAAGCTGTGGCTAGAAGTAAGTGAGGTGGTCAGGGGACGAGGGGCTGCCAAGCTGCTGTGGCTCTCATCTCTCAGAGTCTCCTGTCGTCTTAGCACCACTGCAGACAGTGGTCGGCTCAGTAGTGTAGAGGTTCTCCTGATCAAGGAGGGGGTTGAGACGAACTTGGCGCAAGTGGATCCCTTATGATTATACACTGGAGAGGATGAATAGATTCAAGGGATGAGATATGATAGACAGAGTGCCTGAGTAACTATGGACAGAAGTTTGTAACACTATATAGGAGGTAGTGACCAAGACCATTCCAAAGAAAAAGAAATGCAAGAAGCAAAGTGGTTGTCTGAGGAGGCTTTACAAATAGGTGAGGAAATATGAGAAGAGTAAGGCAAGGGAGAAAGGGAAAGCAGAGTTCCAGGGAAGAGCAAGGGGAGATAAGAAAGCCTTTTAAAATGAAGAGTGCAAAGTAATAGAGGAAAACAATAGAATGGGAAAGAATAGAGATGTCTTCAAGATAATTGGAGATATCCAGGGGAGTATTCATGCAAGGATGG
>NW_011480293.1:8187-9932 GCF_000754665.1 Bison bison bison
AGTTATTCATAATTCGTATTAGTTTTGCTGCCTTATAGAGCTCACATTTCCTTCTTTTTGAAATTTATTTTTAATTGGAGGATAACTGCTCCACAATGTTGTGTTGCTTTCTGCCTACAATGATGTGGATCAGCTTTAAGTACACATATAGCCCCTCCACCTTGAGCCTCACTTTCACCCCATGGCCCCCCACCCCATCCCTCTAGATCATCACAGAGCACAAGGCTGAGCTCCCTGTGCTATTCAGCAACCTTCCTTTAGCCATGTCTTTTACACATGGCAATGCATATATTTCAATGCTACGCTCGCAATTCATCCCACCCTCTCTTTCTCTTTCTGTGTTTGGAAGCCCTGTACTCTACATCTGCATTTCTATTCCTGCTCTGCAAATAGTTTCATTAGCACCATTTTTCCAGAGTTCATATATATATGTGTTAAAATGTGATATTTGTTTTTCTCTTCCTGACCGATTCACTCTGTATAACAGGCTTTAGATTTGTCCACCTCAGTTAAACTGAACTCCTATCTGCTCCTTTCTATGGCTGAGTGACTTTCCATTGTATTTATGTACAACAACTTCTTTACCTATTCATTTGTTGATGGACATCTAGGTTGCTTCTACATCCAGGCTATTGGAAACAGTGATGCAATGAACACTGGAGTACATGTGCCTTTTTGAATTACAATTTTCTCAGGTACATGCCCAGAGAAGTATCCACAGGGATTGCTGGGCCATATGGTAGTTTTATTCCTAATTTTTTAAGGATCTCCATGCCGTTCTCCATAGCGGCTGTATGCAATGAACACCGGGGTGCATTTGTCTGTTGAAGCACAGTTTACTCAGGGCATGTGCCCATGTGCCCTTTTACTTCCACGAGTTTGACTGTTTCAATTCCTCATATAAGGGGATTCATGCAGCATTTGTCCTCCTGGGTCTGGCTTACTTCTCTTGGCATGATGTCTTCCAGGTTGATCCATGTTGTCTCATGACAGAATTTCCTTCTTTTTAAGGACGAATAATAATCCACTGTATGTGTATACTACAGTTTATTTATCCATTCATCTGTTGATGGACATTTAGGATGTTAACACGTCTTGGCTATTGTGGGTACTGCTGCAGTGAACTTGAAAGTGCTAATATGTCTTGGCGACCCTGATTTAAATTACCTTGGTTAAATACACTAATGTGAATGGGTAATACATATGGTAGTTCTGGTTTCTATTTTTTAACTTTTGAGTTACCTTCATATTTTTCATCATGGTTGAACCATTTACCATTGCACTAACAGGTAAAAGTCTCCTTATTTTGTCCACAAACTCACCAACTTTGACTAGGATTTCTTGTTTTTCTGATCACAATCATTCTAACAGGTGTGAAGTGATATATCATTGTGTGTTTGATTTTCATATCCTGGATGATCAGTAGTGATATTAGACTCCTTTTCAATATGTCTTCTGTAAACAGAGCTCTATTCAAGTCCCTTGCATATTTGAAATAAAGGCTCCTAACCTTTTTGCTATTATGTTGTATAAGTTTCTTATATATTTTGGAAATTAACCCCTTATCAGGTTTTTGTTTTTTTTTTTTTTTAAAGTCACTCAGTCGTGTCTGACTCTTTGCGACCCCATGGGCTGTAGCCTACCAGGCTCCTCTGTCCATGGGATTTTCCAGGCAATAGTCCTGGAGTGGATTGCCATTTCCTTCTCCAGGGGATCTTCCCAACCCAGGGATCGAACCCTGGTCT
>NW_011480293.1:13083-14168 GCF_000754665.1 Bison bison bison
TTTCCCTGGAAAGCAGAGTGCAAATTATTAGCTGAAGTGTTATTTACTTATGATTATTATGCTTACTTATTATTATTCATATATCAAGTAAAGGTATGGTTTATTTATTATTATTATACTGTGGTTCAACAAATTATACTAATAAATTATGAATGGATTCTATGTCATCCATCATTTATTTATTTAGGGAAAAATAGCCAATGATTGAATGCTGGAATGAATGATTGATGGAGCTTCATTCCCTGGGTGTACTAAGAAAGTCTGAAAACACACCAAATGTCATTTCAAAAAAGGGCCTGATAGAGTTAACTGAATTAACGGCTGTAGTGTAAATTAGCACAAGATATTTGGGGGGTACTAGTGGAAAAGCTTCTAAATGGATACAGTCCAGATATTGAGACAATTTTGAAGATAATGAGATGAGACGAATTTGGTTTCTAGTAGACCAAAAGCAGCAGAACAACAAGCAACACTAAGAACTGGACATGGAAAAATGAACTGGTTCAAAAGGGGAAAGGAGTAAGCAAAGGCAGTATATTGTCACCCCGCATACTTAAATTATATGCAGAGTACATCATGCAAAATGCTGGGCTGGATGAAGCACAAGCTGGAATCCAGATCGCCGGGAGAAACATCAATAACCTCAAGTATGAAGATGATGCCACCCTTAGGCAGAAACCAAAGATGAACTAAAGATCCTCTTGATGAAAGTGAATGAGGAGAGTGAAAAAGTTGGCTTCAAACTTCAAACTTCAAATTCAAAAAACTAAGATCATAGCATTCGATCAAATCACTTCAGGGAAACAGATGGGGGAATAAATGAAAACAGTGACAGACTTTATTTTCTTGGGCTCTAAAATCACTGAGGACTGAGACTGCAGTCATGAAATAAAAGATGCTTGCTCATGGGAAGAAAACTATACCAAACCTAGACAGTGTATCAAAAAGCAGAGACATCACTTTGCTGACAAAGGTCCCTATACTCAAAGTTATGGTTTTTCCAGTGGTCATGTATGGATGTCAGAGTTGGACCATAAAGAAGGCTGAGCACTGAAGAACTGAGGCTTTTGAACTGTGGTGCTGGA
>NW_011480294.1:0-581 GCF_000754665.1 Bison bison bison
CTGGGCTCTTGGCAGTGAAAGTACAGAGTCCTCACCACTGGACCACCTGTGTCAGGGAGCTAGGTTCCTGCAAGCCACGTGATGTCGCCAAAAACAAAACAAAATGAAGTGAAGCAAAAAAAAGAGAGAGAGAGAGTAGGCTATTTATGTTGGTTGTGAGGCAGTGCCAACTCTGGGAAAGTGAAATTTGAGTAGAGGCCTAAAGAGTGAAGAAGGTAGCCATATCCTTGCCCATGGGAAGTGCTTTCCAGGCTCGGGGAATAGCAAGTGCAAAGGCCTTGGATGGGGTCCTACTTGGCCTGTTAGGGAAACAGCAAATATCTCAGTGTCACAGGAGCAGTGAGGGAAGGGGAGAGTGGTAGCAGATAAAGATGGAAAGGCAGGCAGGGGTCAGATCATGTAGGGTCTTGTTGGCCATGGTATGTACTTTGGATTTTATTCTAAAATTTTATTTAATTAAATTAATAAATTAAATGTATTTATTTATTTGGAAGGAATGATGCTAAAGCTGAAACTCCAGTACTTTGGCCACCTCATGTGAAGAGTTGACTCATTGGAAAAGACTCTGATGCTGGGAGGGA
>NW_011480294.1:1110-2129 GCF_000754665.1 Bison bison bison
TATTTTCCAGGCAAGAATACTTGAGTGGGTTGCCATGCCCTCCTCCAGGGGATCTTCCTCACCCAGGGATAGAACCCGGGTCTCTGGCATTGCAGGCAGATTCTTTACTGTCTGAGCCACCAGGGAAGCCCTCAGAGGACACGAGCTCACTAATTTCTTTCCAGAGAAGCAGTAGCCAGATTTCTCTACCCACCAAGCCAGGTTCACAAACCTAAAAGCCCATTATTTAACACATCATACAGGCTATACATAAATGTACCAATGACCCTGATGTTCTTTCTGATCTTAAAGAACCTTGCCCCTCATACACTTTTTTTTATCATTCCCAAAGAATATTCATGCAGAGAATCAGTAGTGATATCTTTCTCCAAAAGGGAATTACACTTAATTGAAAATCTCAGTGTCTTTTTCTTTCACTATTTTTTGTTTTTCTTTTTTAAATTGGAGGATACTTGCTTTGCAATGTTGTGTTGCTTTATGCCATACAACAATGTGAATCAGCCATATGTCAGTGTCTTTTAGTGACCTTTCAATTCAAAGTTTAACGTGCCTTGACTTAAGAGACCTTTTATAAAAAAGACTCCCGGTTTTGGCAAAAAAAAAAAAAGAAATCTCTAAATTGGTCAGACATTATTAACTAGCATCTAAATATTCATTGTTTTCTTAACACACTACAAACCCTTAAAAGTTATGGTACCATCACTAAGCAACTTGACACAAAAAGTAAGAAACATCACCGATATCATTGATTTACAAGGCAGAAGTTCACTTGAAAAAGCTTATGCTTGCTGCATTCTAACTGTAGAGAGCCAAGAAGAGACAAGCAAATACGGAGAGCATTTTTATTAAGGGTTAAGTGGATTTTCTTTGTGTTGAACTTTTCAAAAAGATCTATTGAAATATTTGTACTACTAAGAAATTGTATGCATGCTGATTTTTTTTTTGCACTTCTAGAAAAGCTCCATATTTATACCAGTGTTTTAGTTTCACTTTCCTGCTTCTCATTTATTTCAAAGAAA
>NW_011480294.1:2562-3550 GCF_000754665.1 Bison bison bison
CCCACAGAGTCCATAAGACTGTTCTATACATCAGTGTCTCTTTTGCTGTCTCGTACACCGGGTTATTGTTACCATTAAGAGATTTTTTGACTCACGAAGGTAGTTTAGTCAATTATTTAACTTGAGAACAAATAGTTTCATATCTTAAAAAAAAAAAAATCCCCGTGATTGTTACTTTGCTAAACTCAAAAAAAGCTGAAGAAGAACTTTTTTTATAGTACCTTAAACCACAATGTTTGTTACTCAGTGTTAGATTAGAAAGAAATCTGCAGTGTGTAGTTCTCCTAGACTCTTTGTTTGATGCAGATAATTATTTTCTCTAATTATTTAATCATCTCTTCTAAGAACATCAATATTTCATCTGCTTGGTTAGCTTCTGTAGCAACAGTAGCTTCAAAACTTCAATAAATTGTTGGCATAGCTCAGGCTAATGGGAAATGGAATAGTGTTCATCTTCAGAAGTTGGGCATCCCAGATCCTCTTACATGAATAGACCAAGAGGCCTATTTCTCACTGCTCCAGAGTAGTGCTCCAGTGTGCCCTTTGTGCTAAGTCGCTGCAGTCCTGTACCACTCTTTGCGACCCCATGGACTGCAGCCCACCAAGCCCCTCTGTCCATGTATTTCTCCAGGGAAGAATACTGTAATGGGTTGCCATTGCCCTCCTCGAGGCGATCTTCCAGTCCCCGGGATCGAACTCGCGTCTGTCATGTCTAACCTGTACTGGCAGGTGGGTTCTTTACCACTAGCGCCACCTGGGAAGCAGAGTAGCCCTAGGGATGGTCCATCTTTCTGTATTTATTTTAGGGACATGTGAGAACTTACAAAGACACAATTTAATCTGGCAAAGGACTGATCCCCACCATATCCCACTCCTGAGATGTTTGTTCTCACAGGGGAAGTTAAATGATCTTTAAGATCCCTCTCAAACCTAGGAGGCTGTGACTCCAACTTTAAAGTTCTCACGGCTCCCTTTGTATTTACTCAAT
>NW_011480294.1:4361-6140 GCF_000754665.1 Bison bison bison
TAAATGATATCATATGACATTTGTCTTTGTCTGACTTACTTCACTTAATATGATAATCTCTAGGTCCATTCATGTTGCTGCAAATGGCATTCTTTCCTTACACAGACTTTTAAAGAGAGTCCCTTCCATAGTGCCCTCGAGACTTTAAGTTGAATGATGATACTGGGCATGCTTTATTTTGTATGTGTACAACAAGGTATCTGAGTCCACCAATTTCTTTAGTATATCAATAGAGTAAAATATTTAATAACTAGAACTAGTTTTGCAGTCATATTCTGGAGAGCTCAGTGGAAGTAGCACCCATCTTGTGGACTAGATGTGACAAAGAAGCTAATCCACAGAAAGTGTTTGGCATGGTGCAAGGTTGCAATAAATGCCAGATTCTGCTATTAATGTTATTATTATTAGGATATCAGCTTAGCCTGCATGAGATGGCCCCTGCCCAACTCTCAGCCTCATCTCCTATAATTCTCTCCTCCCACCCATTGTGCTCCAGTCACACCAAACTTCTTTCTGACACTCAACCGGGCTGTCTTCACATTTGCTATTCATTTAACTTATTAATAATATAACTCTTCCCCCAAATATTTACAAGTCTACCTATATCTCATTATTCAGGCCTTAGCTCAAATACTACCTCCTTGAAAATTCTCCTCTGACCACCTCAGCTACAGTAGCCACTCCCACTCTTCCCAGTCACACATGGTATCATCGTTCTCTTTTATCCCTTTAGTGGTCGGTGATTATTAAGCTCTGAAATTACCTTCTTCTCTCTCTCCCTTCCTGCCTTTCTTCTTATCTATAAATTTTAAGCTCCTTTCATTCAGCAGTTATGTTCACTGATGTCATGTTCATTGATATATCACCAGCACCTAGAAGAGAGCCTGGAACATGGCAGTAGTTCAATGTTTGCAGCAGGCTGACCAACTGATAATACGCTACCATCAGAACAGACCTTAATTTAATGTATTAATTAGAACTTTTTGTCTTCTATTAGCATTGACTTTTTGGGACCCATTCTCTCTGTGCTTGTTAATTGCCTTGGTCTCTCTTTGATATCTCTTCACCACTCCCCAGCTCTTCCTCCTCTTCACCTCATTCCTTTAGGGCCATAACAGGCTCTTCCCTCATTCCAAGTACTTTTAAAAATTTATAGTGAAGTACTTTCAAAGTCCAAGGAACTTAAAAGACTCAATGTATTATTACTGGTGAAACTTCAGAGGCCATTGTTATTTGATAGAGAACTATTTTGGGTTTCTCTGCATCCCTGATCTAAAGCACAATTGTGTAATTACTTGTAGGCTCATGGAGGTTAAGGGCTTACCCAAGTATGTCTTATATCCAGGGTTTGGCACAGTGATTTAAGAATATAACAAGCACTCATAAATGTGTGTGACATGAATGGGGGCTTCTATCTACTCATAAAATTGTTTGAAAGGAATGCAAATCAACAGTGATCAAGGAAGAATAGGAGTCCTGCCTCAAACCTCTCAAACCCTCTCAGAATCAGGCCAAAGGCCAGCTGATCTGCCAGTGAAGAGGAGGGTCCAGAAAGAGTGGATGGGTGAGTGCCCTGTTCTTGAGCCCTATCTCCTAGGACTGGGAGCTTGACAGAGCCACTGGGGTCCCTGGGTGACAGTCAAGAGCTGTCAGCAAGAACAGGCAATACATCTTGGTGTTTCCTTTGAAAAGAGGAAGAGAAATCCTATGGCTGTAAACAAAATCTTAAAATTGCAACGGTCTTTGGAAGTCATCTGATCCATCCTCCTACTTTCAATT
>NW_011480294.1:6701-8840 GCF_000754665.1 Bison bison bison
CTAAATCATGTCCAACTCTTACAACCCCATGGACTGTAGCCTGCCAGGCTCCTTTGTCCATGGGCTTCTCCAGACAAGAATACTGGAGTGGGTTGCCATTTCCTTCTCCAGGGTGTCTTCCCTACTGAGGAATCAAACCCACATCTCCTGCATTGCAGGTGGATTCTTTACCTCTGAGCCACCAGGGATTCCCTGTATAAATATGCATACCATTCTTTATTTCATACACATTATATATATATAATATATAATATATATATAACATTTTCCTCTCTCTATATATATAGTATTTGTCAAAATTTCAACCTAATTTAGCTGGAAAATAGAAAAATATTAAAATTTCTGATCTCAAATTCCTTACCTTCAAAATAAATTCTTATTCACCATATGGCAAATGTTTATACTGAGTTAATATCCTAGGAGCTTTTTCACTCTAGTAAATAGCATTTTTAAAAATTTATTTTAAAAAATTTACCCAATAGGAAGGACACTTTTCTGTGATATTCCATAACTATTATAAAGAAGACAATTTTTTATCATAAAAGAAATATGTTAGTAGAAATAAAATTCAGTGAGAGAGGTTGAAAAAGGAATAGCTGCCTAGGATGTTCATCTGAATTTAATAATAAAAAGTGCCCAGTTATTATTATTATTTTTAAAAACTTTTTATTTTATATTGCAGTATAGCTGATTAACAATGTTGCGATAGTCTCAGGTGTAGTAAACAGTATTTTTTTAATGAGTATTATGCAGATGGGCACACATTTATACTTGGGGCTGCTACTGGACAATCTAGAGCAGATTTCAGAACAGAATATTGTTGGCAATTATACTCCTTCCTCTCCTCATTTTCCCTCTCTTTTCTGTGCCCCAAGTTTGCTCTTCCTCCCAGCATCTTAATACATGGGGAATGCAGTATCCCTGGAAAATATATCAGCACTGCTTAGAACTGAATTTTAGCTACCTACAACATCCAAATTCTTTAAGACTACCTTGAATAATAAAAACATTAGCTTTGCAAAGTTATTATGCATTTCTTCCCTTAGAAAACTGAGCTTAAAAAAAAAAAAAAAGTTTTGTAACATAAATGGTTAAAAAGTCAGCTCCCTCTTGTTTTTACAATTCTTAGATCATTTATTTATTTTCCAGAGGTACGAAGGGTGGGGGTGATGGTATTGATTCTCTGCCTGGTATTAATGTTCAGGATTTTCAGTGTGTCATCCTGTGTGTGTGTATGTGTGTGTGTTTCTCCTTTTGGAAAAACAAAAGATGGGTTTCCTTGCCCACCATGGAAAAAATGTAACATACAACTCAATCCCTTCCTGAGAGCACGGAGGACCAAAAGCAGGCAGCTTAGATCAGGGTGGTGAGGAAGTTTTCTCATTTCCAGAAGGAAGCATGAGTCATAGTGTGCGACATTTTGGGAGGCCTGAATCAGAGCTGTCGAGGAAGTCAGTTCTCAGACAGTTTAATTTAACACCTTCATTGTCGTGTCTTTCTCCAAGACATAGATGTTCCAATTATTTCCTTTCAGGAACAGAAAATAATGTAACAGTTGAAGAGGTCTCCTAATCCACTTCTGAGCAACTAAGCCTGAGGATTATGTAATTAATATACATCTTTTAGGAAGGAGAGAAGAGAGTGGGTAAAAGAGAGAAGGAAGACACTGCTCTGAAATCTATTAATAAATGAAGAAGGATCAAGTTAAATTAGATTGTTAGAAAATTTAAATCCTTATGGACTGATAAGCGTTTTAACATTTTCCTCTTTACTTAAGAAAAAAAAACCTTTCCACACACTCAAATTTCTCAATGCTATAAGATTCTGAAAGGCCCAACACCCAGAAGCTTCCAAAATGCTAGGGAACACTCCATGTAACCATTCAGAAGAGGGTTAGGGGTGGGGTTCAGGGATGAGAAGAAATTCTGCTCTATGGGGCCAAGAGGGGGGTGGCACAGAGTTAACGTGGGACCAAGCTCGGGAATAAGTGAAGAGATAGCACGATAGGATGCCTTTCTTTTTTAAACATTTATTTATTTATTTTAATTGGAGGATAGTATCTTTACAATATTGTGATGGTTTATGCCATACAGCAACATAAATTGGCCATAGGTATACATGAGGCCTTTCTAAGATGGG
>NW_011480294.1:9709-10406 GCF_000754665.1 Bison bison bison
GTATTGGAGTTTCAGCTTCAACATCAGTCCTTCCAATGAATATTCAGGACTGATCTCCTTTAGGACGGACTGGTTAGATCTCCTTGCAGTCCAAGGGACTCTCAAGCGTCTTCTCCAACACCACAGTTCAAAAGGATCAATTCTTTGGCACTCAGCTTTCTTTATAGCCCAACTCTCACATCCATACATGACCACTGGAAAAACCATAGCCTTGACTAGATGGACTGTTATTGGCAAAGTAATATTTCTGCTTTTTAATATGCTATCTAGGTTGGTCATAGCTTTTCTTCCAAGGAGTAAGCATATTTTAATTACATGGCTTCAGTCACCATCTGCAGTGATTTTGGAGCCGCAAAAAATAAAGTCAGCCACTGTTTCCACTGTTTCTCCATCTATTTACCATGAAGTGATGGAAAAGAATGCCATGATCTTAGTTTTCTGATGTTGAGCTTTAAGCCAAACTTTTCACTCTCTTCTTTCACTTTCATCAAGAGGCTCTTTAGTTCTTCTTCACTTTATGCCATAAGGGTGGTGGTTTCTGCATATCTGAGGCTACTGATATCTCTCCCAGAAATCTTGATTCTAGCTGTGATTCAACCAGCTTAGCATTTCACATGATGTACTCTGCATATAAGTTAAATAAGCAGGGTGACAATATACAGCCTTGACATACTCCTTTTCCTATTTGGAACCAGTC
>NW_011480294.1:12505-13710 GCF_000754665.1 Bison bison bison
ACCATTCTTCTTTTCTTCTTCCTGATCCATAAAGTAAGATTTCTCAAGTCTGTTCCCTCTTTCCGTCCCACGACTAGCAGGGTTCAGACTTTTTTGTCTTATCTGGACCATTTTTAAGAGGCTCCTCCCTGAGAGCTCCCGCCTGATGCTTTGCTCTTGTTGATTCCACTTCCTAGCATAGTCTTCCCCCAGATGCCCACATGGCTTGCTGCCCTCCTTTGCCTGTTCAAATGTCAGCTCTTCAGACAGACCTTCCTTAAGCACCCTGTGTAGAAGAGCACCCAGCTCCCCTTACACCCAATCTCCCTTACTCTGTTTTGTTTTTTCCATAGTACTTATAATAAAACTCTATAATTATCAGGTTATTTTATGTAAATAGCCATTTTATTTTAGGATACTTTTAGATTTATATAAAATTTGCAAAAATAATACAGAGTTCCTAAATACCCCTCTCCCTATTTCCCCTATTGTTAGCTTCTTACCTTATTAGGGTACCTTTGTTAAAACTAAGGAAGCACACTGATACACCATTAGCAAAATACCATACTTTATCCAGATTTCCTTAGTTTTTCCCTTTTGTTCCTTTTGTGTTCAGGCATCTCATTCAAGATACCATATGACATTCATTCTTAGCTTCCTCTACTCTGTGAGAGTTTCTCAGACTGTCTTTGTTTTTGATGGCCTTGAAAGTTTTGAGGAATACCCTCAGATGTTTTGTAGAATGTCCCTCAGTTTGGGTTTGCCTGGTGTTTTCTTCATGGTTAGACTGGGGGCGATAGGACTTTGGGAGGACAGATTTAGAGTGAAGTGCCCTTCTTTTCACATTATATCAAAGTTCATACTATCAACAAGATTTATCACTGTTGATATTGTCTTTAATCACCCAAGACAGTATCTATCAGGTTTTTCTACTGCAAAGTTACTTTTGTTGTTGTTGTTTATAAATTTATTTATTTTAATTGGAGGTTAATTACTTTACAATATTGTAGTGGTTTTGCCATACATTGATATGAATCAGCCACGGGTGTACATGTGTTCCCCATCCTGAACCCCACTCCCACCTCCCTCCCTATCCCATCCCTCTGGGTCATCCCAGTACACCAGCCCCAAGCACCCTGTCCCATGCATCGAACCTGGGCTGGCGATTCGTTTCACATATGATAATATACAAGTTTCAATGCCATTCTCCTAAATCATCCCACTCT
>NW_011480295.1:0-1699 GCF_000754665.1 Bison bison bison
CTGGAGAAGGGAATGGCTACCCACTCCAGTATTCTTTCCTGGAGAATTCCATGGACAGAGGAGCCTGGCGGGCTACAGTCCATGGAGTCCCAAAGAGTTGGACACGACTGAGAGACTTTCACTTTCACATAATATAAATGAAATTATTGTGGAGACTTCCCTGACTGTATCATTCAGGAGATATTTTCAAAGCAGATATACCATCTGAAAATTTAGCCACCCTACCCTCTTTGGTTTAGAATCACTGTTGTAGTGAGCCACGTATTAGGGCCCAAAGAAGATTGAGAGCCACTGTGCCAGACCTTGTGAGACATGTATGTTATAATATTCTGTTGTAAAAGAGGGAAGGTGATCTGTGTAATTATTTGTGGTCCCATTTATTAGTATCATGAATAATAATGGAAACATCTGTCCACAACAGACAGTTAAGAGTAGAACTCAAACTTCAATTGCCTTCTGTTGAGAAGACAATAGTCTAGTTTTGGTTCTGAGTTTCAGGCTGGTGGGAGCATATCTCTAGCCATGAGTGTGGTTAATGGGTTCAGAGGATGAGTTCAGTGTCTATGGATTATCTCCATTTGGATTCTGTATTGACTTTGATATCTTTTCCTTCTCAGGCTCCAATAGACCATCTAAGCAATGAGATGCCGGAGGACACCAGCACTCCTGAAGAGATGCCACCCCCAGAGCCCCCAGAGCCCCCACAGGAGGTGACGGAAGCTGAGAAGTAGCCTATGTATGGAAGAGACTTTCGTTGTGTTTGATTAGGGCTGTGAGAGATTTAAGGGGAGAAGGTAAACCTGAGACAGAGAGAGAGTAAGCTGTTCCTCTCACTGTTTTTCTTTGGTCTTTATTCACCCTGTTGTAAACTGACATTTTCTTGCTGCAAGCTTTTTTAATTTCTGGACTCTAAGCAGTCACAGAAGATGTCAGTCACCTCTGGTAACTGGACAAATGGGTCTCTTGGGCCCTGGCGCTGGTTTTCCATGGCCTCAGTCACGGAGTCTCTTTGGACTCCCCTCTCTTCCCTCCAGATCCCAGCTCTCTTGCTTGGGGTCACTGGCCCAATCCTGGGGTAAAGGTCCTTGAGACTGGCTCAAATCCCCTCAAGTTGCTGCATGTCACGAGTCCAGAGGCAGTCACAGAGACTGCTGGCCAGGGCATTCTACCTGGATTCTTGAGGCCTTCAGAATGGAGGACGATGGAGAGTAGGGTTGGAGGATTCTCACGGCTCCAAAGTGCCAACATTGCCAGCAAATCCTTTCAGGAACGGGGCAGGTAGCTTCCAGTTGTTGTATTTATTCGTGTAGCTTCTCCTTTGTCCCCTGTCCACTCTCTTAACACCTAAGCCCCACTCTTTTCCCGTGAGATATATGTAAGTAGTTGCAGTATAGATAACAATTTACATTTCTTGTAGACTACCCAGAAACTTTTTACTACCTGTGCCATTCTCAATAAGAACTTACGAGATGCCAATGGCATGGCCCCTCACACTCTCTGTCTCATCTCTCCTCCTCTCTCACTAGCCCCTTTTAATTTGTTTTCCTTTTGACTCTTGTTCCCGTTGGGAGCAGGAATGGCAGTAATAAAAGTGTGCACTTTGGTGGTTCCTTTTCCTCAGAGGAAGCCCGAGTGCTCACTTAAACACTACCCCCTCAGACTCCCTGTGTGAGGCCTGTAGAGGCCCTGTATGCACAAA
>NW_011480295.1:3817-4868 GCF_000754665.1 Bison bison bison
GTAGTAGGGTTTGAGGTTAGCAGTCCTTGGAGAGACAGAGAGACTGGGGGGGACTGTGACCGACTCTGACCCCTGTCCTATCTGCCTCTGCTTTCCCGTTCTTTTTCTGGCTCTCTCGGTTTTGTCCTTGTAGTTAGATTTTAGTCAGTTCAAAATAAAGCCAAGCCTGGAAAGTTGGGAAGATAACTAGATTTTTTTCAGTTAACTTGCCACTCAGATGAAACTGTTTTTAGTCAGTTCTCAGCCCGTCTTGTCTCAGCCCATGTCCTCTCTCCTCCTTCAATTTACCTCAGCAATCTTCTGTTGACCCTTGGATGCATTAGATAAGCTGTCTTTTCCTGAGGTGAAGGGTCAAAATGGAAACCCCTTATCACTAGTGTGAAATGATTTTTTTAAAGCTTCTGGTTTTCCCTACTCCCTGCCCTTGTTCTTTTCCTTTATAAATCTTCTATTTTTAAGACCTTGGCCTGAAGATCTGTCCATTCATACCATGCACCAGCTGGGACTGTTCCTAGTCTGAGTTCTGATCAGAGTGGAGATTGATGAATTGGTCCTTCCCAGGGGAATAGGCTTTAAATTGTTTACTCTTTTCAATGGCTGACATTCTTTCAACCTCTCCCCTTCCTCCCCATTCCTTAAGTTTCCCATGTTCCCCACTTCCCCAGGCCAGGATGGTTGGCATGAATCCCAAACCTCTGGGGGCTGGTGGAATTTGACTCTTTGGGGCCTTTTTATTTTTCATGTCCCTTTGGCCCTGGGGTCCCCTTTGCCCTAGATGAGAACACCATCTCCCCCTTTGCTTTTTTCACCAGTGGCAGCAGTGGGTTCTAAATCTATAGCAGCTAAACTCCATTCTTCCTGTCCTGACCTTCCTGCCTTTACCCATAAGTCCCTTTTTCCTGCTGAATGAATCTCGTTACCTTGTTGAGGGAAAAATAATTATTTTGTTTTTAAATCTGTTTTCTAACTTAAATGCAATTTAATATGTAAATCTCAGCACTTTTGTGTGAGCCTACAAATGTGTGTGTGTGTGTTGTGTGTGTATGGTGTG
>NW_011480295.1:4968-5683 GCF_000754665.1 Bison bison bison
TTTGATAAATATGGCCAAATTACTTTACAGAAAGGCTGACCCAGTTTGTCCTACCACCTCTGTATCAGAGAGCCTCCTTCAACACACCTTATTTAAACACTCGATCATCTGATAGCTAGTTATTAACTGGTATCTCCATGCCTTCATTTCCTAATTCCGTTAATTATGAGGTAAAACATTTTCTGCACCTCCCATCTGCCTTATGTTTCTTGCCGTTTTTATTCTGTGAATTGGCTAAGTCCTTTGTTTATCTTTCTTCTGGCATTAGGGGTTTTTCTTGTTGTTTAGTCACTAAGTTGTGTCCGACTTTTTGTGACTCTTTGAATTGTAGCCCACCACGTTCCTCTGCCCATGGGATTCTCCAGGCAAGAGTACTGGACTGGGTTGTCATTAATAAATGGAAGCTTGGAGCTCATCCTCCACCATAGGCCAGGAAGTAAGGGAGCCTTGAGTTAGAAGTGTCTTTACAACTCTGGAGCACAGCATAGATTTACCACCCTAACATTCCATGTCTCTTCACTTTCTTCAAGCCCCCCTCCCACTACCTTTTCTGCCAGCCACTGCTGGTCGTCAGCTATCACCATTCCAACTTGCCTGCATGGGTGGTAGTTTTGTGCCCCAACTAGAGACATGGTTGTCATAAAACCTGGCCTCTGTCCATGACATTCCTGAAAGGAAAACACCAATCAATCATGTAGTTCATATTGCTTGTGCT
>NW_011480295.1:5783-6941 GCF_000754665.1 Bison bison bison
CGGTAACCTAGCAACCTAGCTCCCCTCCCTCTCCCCAAGGCCTGGCCCTGTTAGTCCTTTTCTTCCAGCTCAATTCACTTTATACCTCTGAAGCTTGGGGCTGGGCTAGGGAAAATCACCAAGGGATCACAGTAAATGTTTTTTGGTTTTTTTTTTTAAATAATTTTCTCTCGTGCCTTGGTGCTACTATAGAAGACCAGTGCTTCCAATGATTCAAAAAGCATTTGTGTCACTTTTGAGAACACATTCTAGGAATTGCTTGCTGTTCTTTGGCAATATGCTTTAGAAATAGTTTCAAAGGCTACAACTGCAAATATCATTAGTTTTAAAGGATGCAAGGCCTACTCCCTAAAAAGGGAGTCATTGTGGATTTCATGTTTTGGATAAATATGAAAGGGAAATGGGAACTAGAAATCTTCTGTAAACCATCAGATGCCCTATAGAACATCAGTATAGGTAGAAAAACCTAGTACAACTATCTGGGCCTAATCGTTATACAAATAAACACAAAACATATTTTTATAGTTTTAATATTATACACTGAGTTTCCAGTAATGCAGCAATTGTGTAAATTGAGTAAAGATGGTCCTTTATTTTATTCAGAAATTTACCAAGAGTTGTGACTTTTGAAAATCAGATCACCAACAGGAGTGCCGGTCATGGTTTTTAAGTCTCCAATGTTTAGTCTTCCTTTGTAGCATTTGCATTTGCAGTGAATCTGCATGTATAGTGGAAGCACTGGACTCTTAGATCTTTTAGTATAGTCTTATAAAGGCATTCGCATCTGAAGTATAGTTCTCTGATTCTAAATGACTTTTCTTTTGTTTCTTCTTTGTACTATAGTTAGTGTATTATATTGCTATTCTGGAAATTATGTGTATAAGCAGTTTATATTAACTATGAAATGCATTTCAGGCCAAGGGTATATTATAAAATATTATATATACCAAGGGAGGGTTGAGAACCCCTGGACTAGATTATCTCAAAGGTCCCTTTCTACCTCTAAATAGTTGGAAGACTTAGAAAATCAACAATGCCCCTCATCTCCTTATACCTTTAGTGTGCTTTTTAAATTTTAAAAGTAACACATGTTGAAATTTTGAAAATACAGGAATGTAAGAGGATTGAAAAAAATCACTCATAAAATTATCACCAAAT
>NW_011480295.1:8966-9778 GCF_000754665.1 Bison bison bison
ACTATATATAGTCGAGCTGGTCTGGGGGTAGTTGTTGGGTTTTTGTTTTAAACTTAAATCTCTTAAATCTCTCTTCAGACACCTGCGCTTAGGTTGAACTGATGGTGGGGTTTCTTTAGCACAGAAAGTCAGGAAGTTGCCTAGCCGGGTTCCCACAGTCAAATTGTCTGTCCCTTTGTGAGGGCCATTGCCCTGGGCCCTTTCTGACGCTATCCCTGGCAGCTCCCGGAGGCAGTGGTATACAAATGCTATATTGGTAACTGTGAAGTTATAGGAAAAGGTGAAGTCTACATATCAAGTGCTATAGAATTGCGTTTATTTAGGGCTTTCCTGGAGGAGGAGTGTAGGCTGGGTCTACAGGGGAGGCAGTTCCTTCCCACTTGATTGTGTTGTTTGTTGGCCAAGCAACATAGAATGTGGCTGACGTTGTGTGAGAAGTGAAGGTAGCCTTTATTGTGAAGGAGGGGTGGGAGAGCCACTTCTTTTCCCCAGCTGGGAAACCTCATACCTCATCCTGAATTTCCTGCCTTGGAGGCTGTGGGGGAAGGCGGTGAACCTCACGGAGACTACCGTGATCAGGGCCCATTTTTCCCTTTACAGACCTCTGTTAGCTTGGTTTTAATGCCCGTTGTCTCCCATGGCTCCACCGAGGCCTCCACTTCTGTGAAAAAACCCTTCTGGGCAGGGTTTCTATGAGTCAGAAACAGCAGCTGGGGCCAGTGTCAGACCGCCTTGCTCTAGGGTCTGGGCAGGGACAAAAGAGGGAATTTGTGGAGGCAAGAGCTGTTGTGGGGGGGGGGGGTAGCTGATCA
>NW_011480295.1:9878-10690 GCF_000754665.1 Bison bison bison
GCACATGTTAGCATGGCCTTTGTGCCCATTCTTGAGCTCAGGACCTTTAAGGTTACAAAAAATGTAAAACTCCACGATTTATTGTCACTATGTGCCAGGAACTTTATACACTATCTCATTTCTTTCTCTGCCAACCCCAAGAGGTAGGTATTATTAGCTGATTATCCTTTTTTGTTAAATTTAATTTTTATTTATTTTAAATTATTTTAAAATTGAGATTTAATTAACATAGCGTTGTGTGAGTTTAAGGTGTATAAAGTGTTCACTGGATATATTTATCACAATATAGATCATTATTTTATAGACAAGAAATGTATGTGTATGTAATTACCTCAAATTGTATAACTAGCTAGTAAGTGGTGGAGCCAGGATTTGAAGACACTTTAGTAACTCCAAAGCCTTTGCTCTGGGTCACTGCACTAACTAGGGGGTCCAAGGAGAGATGGGCCTTAAAGGGAGTGAAATGGAGGTCACAGGATGGTGACATGATATCATTCATTGTGCATGAATTTTGTGCTCAACGCTATGCCAAGTATTTTGCATACACTACTTCAGTCAATCTACCTAACAGCCCCATCATGGGGGCTAGTACTATTATCCCCACTGTACTGATGTGGAAAGTAAGGTTCAAGGAGGTTTAACGATTTGTCCGGGATGATCCAGCTAATGAGTAAGAGACCCAATACTTGAAGTCAGGTTGGCCAGAGCTGCTAACTGCTAGTACTCTCCTTTCTGCCCTAGAGGAGCTTCCACTGGCTGGAAGAACCCCATTGCCCTCTTGGCCTAGGCCTCCCCCACCTTCCAAGGGGAGC
>NW_011480295.1:13478-14775 GCF_000754665.1 Bison bison bison
ACCAGTTTATTGCTACCAACCCATGACCCTCCACCCTCATGCACACATGCTCAGTCATGTAACCCCATGTACTGCAGCCTGCCAGGCTCCTCTGTCCATGGACTTTTCCAGGCAAGAATACTGGAGTGGGTTGCCATTTCCTTCTCCAGGGGATCTTCCCAACCCAGGGACCAAACCCGTGTCTCCTGCATTGGTAGGCAGATTCTTTACCACTGAGCCACCTTGGAAGCACCCCCCCTCATATTTACACTGAAACCGTCCCCCCAAGATGGCTTCTACCAGAGTTTCTGGTTCTGGGTCCAAGTGTGTCTGCGAAGCAGGCAGTCCAAGACATGGTGGGAAGTGTTTGCTCTCAGGCCAGTTGGGCCCTGGGAAAGAGTTACTCTGGGAATTCTGGGCACAAACTTGGTACTGGGGTCAAGGGAGGCCCCCTACCAACACTCTGTCCCTTCTGGAGCTCAAGGTCTATCAAAACCTTTAGCAGAGTAAAGGTGGAGTAGCAGACTCCACAATGTTAAGCTTTGCGCTTTCTTTGCTTTTAAGGACCCACGTGAGAGGCCAGGTCTGGGCCTGGACCTCTGAGGGGCCAGTCTGTCCTTGGAAGCCAGGTCTGGCTCAGCCTTGGGAAAGTGTCATTTGAGGGGCTCGGAGGGTGCTTATTGAGGTGTGGGCATTGACTTAAGCTGGGGCGGTTACAGCTTGGCTTGAGTTATATGGGAAGGTATGGAACGGATGAGCAGGAGCCATTTCATTTGGGAGCCCAAAGCCCCTCCAGCCCCCTCAGTAAACCCCACTGGTGTCCTGGGCCATAGTAACAGGACAGCAGATATTTAACCATCACAGAATGTCAGAGTTAGCAAGGCCCTCAGAAACTATACATTCTTATCCTGACCCATCCTAGACCGAGACTGAAGAAAGCACTCGGTTGAAGTGGCACAATGATTTAGTGGCTAAACCTGTAAGAAAATTAAGGTGAAGGAAAGTAGGAAAGACACACATGGCTTTCTTCAAACCTTTGAGAATCTGGATTCATCTGTGATCAGTTAGAGTCCTTTGCAATGGTCACCTTTCCCAGGGTGTTGAGAGATTGGATCTGAACCACTGACTTGGCCCCCTTTTCAGGATCATCACAACAAAGGGAGATGGTGTGGAGGCAAGGAGGGTTTGGAGGCCTTGGTGGCCTCTTGGTATCCCCCTTGCCTTGGCCGCAGCTGGAATAGCTGTGCTGTCAGTAGCTGGTGGAGGGAGGCGGCCAGGCTTGTGTGGCCTGTCATGCACTCCAGTTGCATCTGTAAGG
>NW_011480296.1:0-1642 GCF_000754665.1 Bison bison bison
GGTTATTATCATTTTTGTAAACGTTTTATTTACCTGTTTTATTATCTAACTATCTAGGAGATAGGGTACAGTAATCCAGAAGTTTTTATGTGGGAAGTGAAAAAAAAGTAAAATGAAGAAACTGATAAGAAAAGTCAAAGTTACCACAATCAAACTTCTTTCAACATACCCCATATTCAAAATTATCTAATATACATAAATGAGAAACCAAAAATAGCACAAAAATATCAGTTTACTTCTCCAGATCCCTGAATTATGAAGTTATTATTCCTATTTGTTCAGACTTACCCAATTCTAATTTTTCACCTTCTATTTCTTATGACATTTAAAAGAAAAAATTTTGTGACCTACAATTATGTATCATAGGATAACAGGAGTGCCCAATGAGAGTAGCTTAAGCACCAGTGTCCAGTGGAACAGCCAATGAGGGTCCTGCAGCCTGTGAGCCACAGACATTTTCCCAAATGTGTGGGGAGCTGACCTGAGATAAACCTGGGTGTGCTTCCTTGAAGCTTCTTTCAGAAATGGTTATTTGATGATATGAATCCATAGCTGGAAGAGGGACATCTCTCTTGACCTTTGCATTAAGCTAAGAGAAAGATGGTGAGCAGCAAAAACAAACAAACAAACAAACTAAGATGACCTTGTCTTTGCAGTGTTTCAATATTAATATTAATGGTATTGTTAATATAATCTAATTTCCATTGTGTTTTCCTCTTAGCCTGTTGGCTTTTTGTGTTTCTGTAAGTTATTATTTAATTCAAAGGCAGGTGGTGATTTTCCCATTACTTTTAATTGATTTGTAATCTCCCATTTCTATGGGAGCTCATCCTAAAAAGTATAAAACCCCTTTGTAGATACCAAACACATACAGGATTTTACCTTCAGTGGAGACCTGTATGAGCCAGGGTAGGATACTACAGGGAGCTTTTCAGAATAGAGCAGGCATAAAGGGGGCAATGCCTGAGCAAAGAGGGTGCATAAAGTTCTGGTATTTCCAGAGCAGTTTGGAATCAGTCTGGTAGCTCATCATATTCACGAGCTCTGACTGAGGACCAATGAGCCCATTAATAGTATCCTTACACATTACTGTAACCGAGCAGGACACTATGTGGCCTTCCTGGGACAGACCCCATCCCCATATGTCTTCCACTTGCCTCTTATTTGCAGAAAAAGTTTAGCATGCTATATCTTCCCTGAATTCCAAAGAGTAAAGCTTAATCAGAGAAGTCAGAGAGTACAGAGGCAAAGGAAAACACTCAAGCAAGACAAAATAATAATAGTTTGGCCATTACCTGAAATCAAGGACCTTCAGTTTCTCCTGAGGGGCTATAGATAATATTCTGAGCCATATACTTTGAGCTGTTTTGCAAATACTAAAACCCCCATCAGGTGAAAGAAGCTAACTCTATGCTGACCACAAGCATGTAGACCCCAAACCGCTTGGAACTAGAAAGTTGATTATACTTCATCACCAACCAATCAGAAGAATGTCCATGAGCTGGTCACACACCCCGCAACCCTCTCCCTCACTCTCTTTAAAAACTTTTCCCTGAAGGCCACTAGAGAGTTCAGATCTTTTGAGTATTAGCTGTCCATGCTCCTTGCTTGATGCTTGCCATTAACGGTGGACTTCCCTTTG
>NW_011480296.1:3252-3672 GCF_000754665.1 Bison bison bison
GTCTTGCTCAAACTCATGTCCATTGAGTCGGTGATGCCATCCAACCATCTCATCCTCTATCATCCCCTTCTCCTTCTGCCCTTCAATTTTTCCCAGAATCAGGGTCTTTCCCAGTGAGTCAGTTCTTCACATAAGGTGGCCAAAATATTGAAGCTTCAGCTTTAGCATCAGTCCTTCCAATGAATATTCAGGACTGATTTCCTTTAGGATTGATTGGTTTAATCTCCTTGCAGTCCAAGGGACTCTCAAGGGTCTTCTCCATCATCACAGTTCAAAAGCACCAATTCTTCGGTGATCAGCTTTCTTTATAGTCCAACTCTCAGATCCATACATGACTACTGGAAAGACCATAGTTTGACTAGATGGATATTTGTTGGCAAAGCAATGTCTCTGCTTTTTAATATGTTGTCCAGGTTGGTC
>NW_011480296.1:3789-6948 GCF_000754665.1 Bison bison bison
GCAATTTGATCTCTGGTTCCTCTGCCTTTTCTAAAATCAGCTTGAACATCTGGAAGTTCACAGTTCATGGACTGCTGAAACCCGCCTTCGAGAATTTTGGGCATATCTTTGCTAGCATGTGAGATGAGTTCTATTGTGTGGTAGTTTGAGCATTCTTTGGCATTGCCTTTCTTTGGGATTGGAATGAAAACTGACCTTTTCCAGTCCTGTGGCCACTGCTAAGTTTTCAAGATTTGCTGGCATATTGAGTGCAGCACTTTCAAAGCATTATCTTTTGGGATTTGAAATAGTTCAACTGGAATTCCATCACCTCCCCTAGCTTTGTTTGTAGTGATGCTTCCTAAGGCCCACTTGATTTCACACTCCAGGATGTCTGGCTCTAGTGAGTGATCACACCATCGTGATTATCTGGGTCATGAACATCTTTTTTGCATAGTTCTTCTGTGTATTCTTGCCACCTCTTCTTAATATCTTCTGCTTCCGGTAGATCCATATGCTTTCTGTCCTTTATTGTGCCCATCTTTGCATGAAATATTCCTTTTGTATCTGTAATTTTCTTGAAGAGATCTCTAGTCTATCCCATTCTATTGTTTTCCTCAATTTCTTTGCATTGATCACTGAGGAAGGCTTTCTTATCTCTCCTTGCTATTATTTAGAACTCTGCATCCTTTCCTTTTCTCCTTTACCTTTAGCTTCTCTTCTTTTCTCAGCTATTTGTAAGGCCTCATCAGACAACCATTTTGCCATTTTGCATTTCTTTTTCTTGGGGATGGTCTTGACCACTGCCTCTTACTGGGTCTGACCCAGGCTCCTTTCAAATTACTATTTCTGTCTTGTCTCTATTTTATTGATTTCCTCTCTGATCTTTATTATTTCCTTCCTTGTGCTGACCTTGGGCTTGGTTTGTTATTTTTCTAATTCCTTTAGATGGTTGGTTAGGTTGTTTATTTGAGATGTTCCTTGGTTCTTGAGTTAGGTTTGTATGGCTATAAGCTTTCCTCTTAGAACTGTTTTTGCTGAATCCCATAGATTTTGGAATGATGTGTTTTTATTTTCACTTGTCTCCAGGTATTCTTTAACTTCTTTTTTGATTTCTTCACAGATCCATTGGTTTTTCACTCTCATATTGTTTAGTCTGAATGTGTTTGTGGTTTTTGCATTTTCTTTATGTAATTATTTTCTAATTTCATACAGTGTGGTTAGAGAAAATACTTGGTACATTTTCTGTTCTATTAAGTTTGTTGAGACTTGGGTTTTTTGTGGCATAGCATGTGGTCTATCCTGGACAATATTCCAAGTGCACTTGAAAAGAATGTGTATTCTGCTGATTTTGGATGGAATGTTCTGTAAATATTTATTATATCCAATTGGACTAACATGTCATTGAGGCCACTGCTGTCTCCTCATTGATTTTCTATATAAATTATCTGTCTATTGCTGTAAGTGGGATGTTAAATTTTCCTAAGATTATTGTATACTTATAAATTTCTTGCAAGAAATTTTAAACAGTAGATCATATACAGTTGGATAGAAAGTTGTTGAATTAGAAAACATATGAAAGAAATTATATAGAATACCTCATAGAATGATAAATGAAGTGAAAGATTAAAGAGATGCCAAGAGACATAAGAAATGGAGTAAGGAGGTATTAAGTGCAATTTGTACACATGCCAGAAGTGGTAACCTGGCTAAACTTTAGAATAATAATAATGTGTTGTATCACAGAGAAACAATTGATAATTTCCAGAATTTAGGAAGGCTATGTTTCCATAGATTCAGAAAGCTCACCTGGACACATCATAGTAAAGCTACAGACAAAGTTAGCATATAGATCATACTGGCAAACAAAAAGACACATTGTCTACAGAGCCATGCCAAAGACTATGACAGTAAATCTCCTTACATAAATAAATGGAAGCTGAAAGCAAATAGTGAGAGTAAGAAACCACGCATGTAGTGCTGCATTCCTAGCCTAAGTATCATGATAAGGCTTTGGTAGACTCAAAGGTGGACCACTCAGAACACCACAACAAGGACAGACTTACTGACAGTCCTTTGTCATGAGCCACTTCAGCTGCACAGAGCTGCCTTGTCCAATGCCTTGTACTTCCTGAGTTGGCCCACCTCCAAGGACTGATCCAGGAGGTGGCATAAAGATCTGACTATGTTGGGCTAGTGTGAAGTGAGTTTAATGACTCATTTTACCTTCAGAATTCAGCATGGGGTCACAAAATAATTTTGAAGAGTCTGCATTAGATGTGTACTTCTTCCTCTCCCCACACTTGTCTTCTTCCCATCCCTTTCTCGGGCATTGAGAGTGCATAAATGTCCTGCACACTAAACACCATACCATCCTTAGAACCTAATTCAGAAGAAAGGACATTCGAGACATGAAAAATCATATTTACTATTCTTAGGCAAATTAAATAAATAGTCTTGTTTAGGTGTCAGAGACAGAACAGGCCACTGAACTTGCTTCTGAACTACTGGGACACTGCCCTGACTACTGCTTTGGGTGTCAGCCACACCTGATGTGAATGTGGAAGAAATACACAATAGATAGATAGGAAGAGGACTTTGGAATTTGTTAAGTCCCTGGAGGAGGTCTGGGCAACCATTCCTGGATTTAGCAACACTCCAAGTTTTAAAGAACAAAGCATACAGCATTTGGAAAAAAATTAACATAATACCAGACCTGCAGCTTTGCTCACAGATTGATGATGATAATCAATTTGGGGCCTGGGATTATAAGTAGGGAACCCTGAACTGCAGTCTTTGAAGTCTCACCAATGGAGTGGACGTGCTACCTGGGACCTTCTCCCAACTGGAGCTCCAGATGTGTTGTGTCACTTCCCAGTGCTGTTTAAGTCTGGATGTTAGTCAAAATCCAATTTGATGATGTATCCTCTCCTCTATTTCTCTCTTTTTTTAAATGTTAGTATATTGCAAGTAAGTTAGATAATCTTCTAATAAATATTTGTATTATTTATTTGTACAGAACGAGTGACTTATTTTGTTAACAAATCCTTTGAACCTGAGATGAAAGTGAAAACTTTCAACAAAACAACTATGGTAAAGGAACTTCCAAGGAATGTTTGTCACTTCTGGTATGCCAAGGAGATATATTTTCTTAGTTCATTTCTTAGGTTTCTTGACCTC
>NW_011480296.1:7703-10131 GCF_000754665.1 Bison bison bison
TACTAAATTCACTGACTGGCTCTAGTAATTTTCTGATAGTATTTTTAGGGTTTCTATGTATAGTATCATGTCATCTGCAAAACAGTGAGAGCTTTACATCTTCTTTTCCAATCTGGGTTCCTTTTATTTCTTTTTCTTCTCTGATTCCTGTAGCTAGGACTTCCAGGACTATGTTGAATAATAGTGGTGAAAGTGGACACCCTTGTCTTGTTCCTGATCTTAGGGGGAATGGTTTCAGTTTTTCACCATTGAGGATAATGTTTGCTGTAGGGTTATCATATATGACCTTTACTATGTTGTGGTAGGTTCTTTCTATGCCCATTTTTTGAAGAGTTTTAATCATAAATGGGTACTGAATTATGTCAAAGGCTTTTTCTGCATCTATTGAGATAATCATATGGTTTTTATCTTTCAATTTGTTAATATGGAGTTTCACAATGATTGATTTGCATATATTGAAGAATCCTTGCATCCCTGGAATAAACCCAACTTGATCATGGTGTATGAGCTTGTTGATGTGTTGCTGAATTCTGTTTGCTAAAATTTTGTTGAAGATTTTTGCATCTATGTTCATCGGTGATATTGGCCTGTAGTTTTCTTTCCTTGTGTTGTCTTTGTCTGGTTTTGGTATCATGGTGATGGTGGTCTCGTAGAATCAGTTTGGAAGTGTTCTTTCTTCTGCAATGTTTTGAAAGAGCTTTAGAAGGATAGGCACTATCTCTTCTCTAAATGTTTGATAGAATTCTCCTGTGAAGCCATCTGGTCCTGGGATTTTGTTTTTGGGAGGTTTCTGATCACAGCTTCAATTTCAGTGCTTGTATTGGGGTTGTTCATAATTTCAATTTCTTTCTGGTTCAGTCTTACAAATGTGGAATGCTTCACAAATTTGTGTGTCATCCTTGCACAGGGGCCATGCTAATCTTCTCTGTATTGTTCCAATTTTAGTATATGTGCTGCCAAAGTGAGCACAGGGTTAAGTTCCTCTAGACACAATTCGATTTGCATTTTCCATATATATGAGTTTGCAAACAGAAACTACTTGGGCCATGCTAATAATATTAATTAAAATACCAAAGCTACACCAGGGCACTCTTTTGGTTACAAATTCTTTAGGCAACATTTTATTCCTCACCCATAGCTAAAGACAAAAATTAGAATTTTCCTTGGTCCTTGCTTTCTTATAAGAAAGAAAGTCCAGTTTTTCACTATGGATATAGTCAATCATTTAGAATTATGTGTGTGTCTCAGCCATCTATTGATTTGAGCCACGTTTCAAGCACATCTGAGTATTTAAAATAGTTTTAAAATAACTTTGTATATTACAATTTATAATGGGAGGATTTTAAGTTTTTTACACAATTTCCAAATGTGGAATGTAAATATCCCTTAAAAATCTAAACCATCCTAAGATCACTCAGTGGTAATCACCATATGTCTAAGCTACACTGCAAAGTTCCAGGCAACCTTCACACACATACCTGGCGCTGAAAGGGGCCTCTTTTCTTGTGGGGAGGTCCAGCAAGATAAAATGACCTTTTCCATTTTAGCCCTATGGCCTCAAACAGCAAGGCAGAAGGACATTCCTTCTGAAAATATAGTCCTGTAATTGGCATAATTTCCACTATATTTTATTCTTTGTGCAAAATAATCACAGGCTTCATCAGCTCAAGAAGAGGGGGAAACAGATAGGACCTCTCATTGGAAGGAATACTCAGGGATGAGCAATATTCCTGAATCCAGTAGCCACTGAAATAAAAGACAAGCTTCTTGAGATGTTTTTGGGTGCCATACACAGGGTATGGCCATAGAAATAAGTGTTTTGTTCACTATATTATGGTGATTGTCTTTGGATTGGTTTACTCTTTACTTACTACTAGGAGAGGACACCTACTATTTACTGGAATCCTATGTTGCATGCCACAGTTTTCACACTAAAGTGGAGTGAAATTTCTAACAAATATAGACATCCTCTCCCACTTGTAGGGCCATGTATACAGACAAAGAAACACACAGGTAGACAGCAAGGAGAATGTACGTACAGATTTATTGGTGAAAGGAACTCAGGCAGACCTGGTCTGAATATCTAATTTTTCTGACTTAGGGACACAGTTTTCTCATATTCCTCAAGGTCCTCTTCTTTTTGGGTCCTCCAACACCTGACATTTTAGTTGTAATCCATCTTTCTCAATTGTGAAAAGTGCATTTCCACAGAGTCATAAATTGGGTAGTTTTGAGGAAAACATTAAGGGAAAAGGAAAAGCATAAGAAGCTGTCCTTGCATGATATTGGAGAATGGTTAAGGGAAACACTTCATTATATGCTCCTCACTTGAATTAATTTCCAAACGGAGATTTGAGATCATGGAAGGTTATTCTTTTATACTGAGATATTTCCTATCAAGCAGGTTCATCAAAAGAAGCATGGTTTC
>NW_011480296.1:10231-11186 GCF_000754665.1 Bison bison bison
CTTCACTTCTCAAAGATTGATGAATTTCACAATGCCTCTGTATAGAGGAATACTGCAGTTATTTCTGCAGTAGCTTGAACTGAATGAGTTTCAGCTCTCGTTTATGTTTTACAATAAATTCTATCATACAGATTATGTTGAAAAAAATTTGAACTGTCTCCCTAGGGTTTAAACTTATAGTTTGTTATTTAAGCAGAAAACTCTTGTCCTAACTTGTATTTGCAATAGCCAACACCGTTAGATCATGATTATTCATTAGGTGGCTGAGTTCTTCAGTCACCCTCTGAAGTGAACAACTGTATACGCTCATTTCCCCTCTTGGTCTTCAACACTGAACCCCATTGTCCCTCCCTCCTTCCTAGGTATCAAGTGTCAGTCTCCCATGCACTTCTGTCTTCATGGCCTACATGGTGCACTTGTAAAACTGGTTTCCTAATGCCTGTATTTGATTATTGGATTCACCTAATGTAAAACACACCTAGCCCAATAAAAATATGCTAGTGGGTTAGATTTCTTACAGGAATTCACACACAATAGCAATGGACAAGAATTGCTTGGAAAAATATTCGTATGTCATATGGGTAAACACAGGGATATTGAAAGCAACAACAATGAGCACAATAGCAATGAAATAATTCTGTGAAATACTGTCTCTTTCCTATGGGTCTAGAGTTCCCTTTTCAAAAATGCAATGGCTCTGAAATTAGCTTTTCATTTCCAAAATTATATTCAGGTTGTCTACGATCATCTCAAGGTCCGACCTAGAGACATTTTCTTAACATTGCTTTGGTGGAAGATTTTCCTGGCCTCCTTGGGAATCATATTCTTTTAAAAAAATTCTCTCACAAGATTTCTCTAATTCTACACAAAATACTAAACAATATTCTTGACAATGAGGCTCATTTATCCTAAATATTTACTGCATTGACCAAAGAGAGCTGTGGAGGTATAATAG
>NW_011480296.1:12350-20721 GCF_000754665.1 Bison bison bison
CCTCCTCCAGGGTCTTAAATTACAAGATCCTCTTCTTATCTATCTATTACACAATAGATAATAGATTCTCTTCCACACTCACAGCAGGTGTGGCTGACACCCACAGCAGTAGTCAGGGCAGTGTCCTGGTAGGTCAGAAGCAAGGTCAGAGGCCTGTTCTGCTTTGTCTCTGAAGCCTAAACAAGACAATGTAATTTCCCTAACAATAGTGTCTATTGTTGTAAATATCATGATTTTTCATGTTGTCTCCAATGTCTTTTTTTTACAAATTAAGTTCTAAGAATGATGTGGTCTTTCGTGTGCAGGACATTTATGCACTCTCATTGCCCGAGAAAGGGATGGGATGAAGACAGGTGTGGGCAGAGGAAGAAGTGCATATCTAATGCTGACTCTCCAAAATTATTTTCTGATCCCATACTGAATCTGAAGGTAAAATGAGCCATTAAAGTCACTTCACACTGGCCCAACAGAGTCAGAACTTTATACCACCTCCTTGATCAGTCCTTAAAAGTGGGCCAACTTGAGAAGTTCAATGCAGCTCTGTGCAGCTGAGGTACACCTGAAGTGGCTTATGACTAAGGAACAGCAGGAAGTCTGTCCTTGTTGTGGTGTTCTGAGTGGTCCATCTTTGAGTCTATCAAAGCCTTATCATGATACTTAGGCTAGGAATGCAGCACTATCTGTGTGGTTGCTTACTCTCACTACTTGCTTTCTGCTTCCATTTGTTTATGAAAGGAGATTTACTGTCATAGTCTTTGGCATGGCTCTGTAGACGATGTGTCTTTTTGTTTGCTAGTATGATCTATATGCTACCTTTGTCTGTAGCTTTACTACAATGTGTCCAGGTGTGCTTCCTGAATCTTTGGAAACATAGCCTCCCTAAATTCTGGAAAGTATCAACTGTTTCTCTGTGAATATTATTATTCTAAAATTTAGCCAGGTTACCACTTTTGGCATGCCTACAAGATGTACTTAATACCTCCTTAGTATTAAGTCCATTTCTTAAGTCTCTTGCCATCTCTTTAATCTTTTACTTCATGTGTCTTTCTATGAGGTAGTCTATATAACTTCTTTCATCTATATTCTAAATCAACAATTCTTCATCCAGCTGTGTATCTTCCGCTGTTTAAAATTTCTTGGAAGAAATTTATAAGAATACAGTAATGTTAGGGAAGTTTAACACCACACTTACAGCAATAGACAGATACTTTAGATAGAAAATCAATAAGGAGACAGCAGTGGCCTTCAATGACATGTTAGTCCAGTTGGATGGAATAAATATTTATAGAATATTCCATCCAGACGTAGCAGAATATACATTCTTTTCAAGTACACGTGGAACATTGTCCAGGATAGACCCCATGCTATGCCACAAAAAACCCAAGTCTCAACAAACTTAAGAGAGCAGTAATTGTACCAAGCATTTTCTCTAACCACACTGTATGAAATTAGAAAATAATTACATAAAGAAAATGCAAAAACCACAAACACATGGAGACAAAAGAATATGATAGGAAAAAAGAACAGTGCATCAGTGAAGAAATCAAAGAGGGAGTTAGAAAATACCTGGAGACAAATGAAAACAAACACACATCTTTCCAAAACCTATAGGATGCAGCAAAAGCAGTTCTAAGAGGAAAGCTTATAGCCATACAGGTCTACCTCAAAAACCAAGGAACATCTCCAATGAAGAACCTAACCTACCATCTAAAGGAATTAGAAAAAGAACAAGCCAAGCCCAAGGTCAGCAGAAGGAAGGAAATAATAAAGATCAGAGAAGAAATCAATAAAAAAGAGACAGGAGAGAAGCAGTAATTTGAAAGGAGCCTAGGTCAGACCCACCTACTGATCTTGGAGTGTCTCTTGGAGAGGTAGGAGAAATCTGGAGCTCATTCTGGGGACATAGATACTGGTGGAAGCAATTTTGGAAAGCTTTTTCTGCCACATGGACACTGGTGCTGGCAAGTATCATTTTGACATCTTCCCCCTGGCTTATAAGTCTCAGGACCAAGCCTTGCTCCTGACCACAAGCCTATGGGCACCAGGATTGGATGTCTCAGGTCAAGTAACTGGCCAGGCAGAGACACAGGCCCATCCACCAGCATCCAGTCTGCCTTATGATGCCCTGAGCCCACAGGTGCCACTGGACACAAGCCTGTCCACCAGAGTGCCTAGGATCTGTCCCACACATGAGAGCACAGGCACTAGACCTGAGACACCCAGGGTCCTGCAGCCAGAGCCCCAGGACCCAGCTCTGCCCACCATGGAGTTGCTAGTAGCCCTAGGACAGCCTGGACCTCAGTCCCACCCACCAGCAGGTCAGCACCAGCTCTGAGATACCTTGGACTCCTCAGCCAGCTGTGCCAGGACCCAGCCCCACTCACCAGTGAACCAGTGTTAGTTTTTGGATACACTAGACCTTGCAGCCAGCTCTATCTGGAATGGGTCCCATCCAACAGAAGGTGGAAACTAGATCTAGGCTGCTTTTGGATACTGTCCAGCAGCTGCTTCAACATCTTTGTCTGTGAGAAAGCCCAAAGTGCTTGTCATTGAACAGATGTTGATGTGCCAAGGACGAGATGCACAGTCAGTGTTACTGTCTAATCTGGGTTATTAAAACTGTTACCAAACCAAACTTGGATCCACTAGCCAGCACAGAGTAAAGCCAATCTACTGACACCAGGTTGTGGCAAAGGAAAGTACACTGTTTATGGCAAGCATCAAGCAAGGAGCATGGGCAGCTAATACTCAAAAGATCTGAACTCTCTAGTGGCCTTCAGGGAAGGGTTTTTAAAACAGAGTGAGGGAGAGGGTAACAGGGTGTGTGACCAGCACACACACATTCTTCTGATTGGTTGGTGATGAAGTATAATGGGAGTGAGCATCATCAACCTACTAGCTCCAACTAGTTTGGGGTCTATGATCCCAATGCTTGTGGTCAGCATAGAGTTAACTTCTTTCACCTGGTGGGGTTTCAGTATCTGCAAACAGCTCAAAGTATATGGCTCAGAATATTATCTATAGCCCTTCAGGAGAAACTGAGGTCCTTGATTTTGTGTAATGGCCAAACTATTATTATTTTGTCTTGCTTGACTCTTTTCCTTTGTCTCTGTATTTTCTCGCTTCTCTGATTCAGTTTTACTCTTTGGAATTCAGGGAAGATATAGCATGCTAAACTTTTCCTGCAAACAAGAGGCAGGTGGAAGACATATGGGGAGGGCGTCTCTCCTCGAAATCTACATAGTGTCCTGCTCAGTTACAGTAATGTGTAATGATACTAGTAACGGGCTCATTGGCCCTCAGTCCTGGCTCTCCTTTTCCCAAGGTAAGCACTTGAGGTATGATGAGCTACCAGACTGCTTCCAAACCGGGCTGGAAATACCAGAACTTTCTGCCCCCTCCTTGCTCAGGCATTGTCCCCTTTATGCCTGCACTATTCAGTAAAGCTCCCTCTAGTGTCCTATCCTCTAGGAGAAGGACATGGCAACCCACTCCAGTGTTCTTGCCTGGAGAATCCCAGGGACGGGGGAGCCTGGTGGGCTGCCGTCTCTGGGGTGGCACAGAGTCAGACACAACTGAAGCGACTTAGCAGGAGTGTCCTGTCCTGGCTCATTCTTTCTCTTTAGCTCACAGGCTTCCACTGAGGGTGAAATCCTGTATGTATTTGGTCTCTACAAAAGGGTTTTATACTTTCTGGATGGGCTCAAGAAAAGTTATATTTTTTGTATATTTTTGTGTTTGTCTCATTGTTTGGCTGAGAGTGATTCCTTACAAGTTCCTACATCCTAATCCAAAGGAGAATTTTCAAACAATTTAAGAATACAAATAGAAAACTTGACACAGTTAACCAAAACTGGAGTTCTAATAATGAATTTAATAATATATAATATATATGAATTTCATAATAAATTCCCAAAGTTGAAATGACAGAACATGTTGTTTCTCCATAGAAATGGGAGGTTATAGATCTATTAAAAGTAACGAGAAAATCACCATCTGCCTCTGAGTTAAATAATAACTTACAGAAACACAGAACACCAATGGGCTAAGAGGAAAACACAGTGGAAATTAGATTATATTAACAATACCATTAATATTAATATTAATAGTGAAACACTGCAAAGACAAGGTCATCTTAGTTTTCTTTTTTTTTTTTTTTACTGCTCACGATTTTCTCTTAACTTAATGCAAAGGTCAAAAGACACGTCCCTCTTCCAGCTGTGGATTCATATCATCAAATAACCATGTTTGAAAACAAACCTCAAGGAAGCACACCCAGGTTTATCCCAGGTCACCTCCCCACACATTTTGGGACAATGCCTGTGGCTCACAGGCTGTAGGACCCTCATTGGCTGTTCCACTGGACACTGGTGCTTGAGCTACTCTCATTGGGCACTCTTGTTATCCTATGATACATAATTGTGGGTCACAAAACTTTTCTTTTAAATGTGGTGAGAAATAGTAGGTAAAAAATTAGAATTTGGTAAGTCTGAACATACCAATAATGGAGTATGGAATACTAACTTCATAATTCAGAGATCTGGAGAAGTAAACTGATATTTTTGTACTATTTTTGGTTTCTCACTTATGTATCTTAAATAATTCTGAATATGGGGTATGTTGAAACAAATTTAATTGTGGTAACTTTGACTTTTCTTATCAGTTTCTTCACTTTACTTTTTTGTCATTTCCCACATAAAATATTCTGGATTACTGTACCTTATTTCTTAGACACTTACAGAATAAAAGAGTAAATAAAATGTTTACAAAACTGATAATGACCCTAGAGATCACCAGAAAGGCTGAAACAGGAATTATTTCTCGAACTTTTAAATTCAGCTATTTCTGCAACATATTTCAGTTTATGCTTATGTTTTACAATGAATTCTGTAATACAGACAATGTTGAAAAAAGTTTGAATGGGGTATGCTTGTCGACTTAATACTATTTTCCTAAGGTGGGAATTGATAGTTTGTTATTTAAGCTGTAAAGTCCTTGCTCTAATTTGTATTTTCAAGCTAACACTGTTAGATCATGTTTACACTTTAGGTGTCTGTTTTCCTCAATCACCCTCTAAAGTGAAAAACAACATATTCTCATTTCCCCTCCAGGCCTTTACCATCGAACCCCATTTTCCCTCCCTCCCTCCTTCCTAGAGGTCATGTGTGTCACTCACCCTTGCATTTCTGCTTCATGGCCCATATGGTGCAGTTGTAACACTCGTTTATTAATGCCTGTATTTGATTATTGGATTCACTAAATGTAAAATACACCTAACACAATAAAAATCATCCTAGTTCATTCACAGGAATTCATACATAATATATCTTTCTGACCAGCGTGCGAGAAAAGTTCTGAAAAACATTTGTATATCATATGGCCCGACACTGAGATACTGAAGCAGCAAACAATGAACACAACAGAAATTATGTCATTTTGGAAAACACTAATTTTTTAATTAATTTATTTTTTATTGAAAGATAAACAGTATTTTTCTTATGGGTCCACAGTTCTGTTTTGAATCTTGATGGCTCTGCAGTGAGCTTTTCACTTCCAAAACTGTATCCTCGTTGTATAAGACCATGCCAAGGTCCCATCCAGAGAAATTTAATTGCAGGTGATTTGGTGGAAGTTTTTCCTGATAATCCTTGGGAACCATATCACTTTTTCTAATTCTTTCTTAAGATTTTTCTAGAGGATTTCCCTGGTTTTCCAGTGGCTGAGACTCTGCACTCCCAAGGAGGGGTCCCAATTTCAATCCTGGGTTGGGGACCTAGATTGTGCATGCCACAACGAAGAACTGCTGCAGTGAAATAAATGAATAAAAAATGATTTTCTAATATTCCACAAACATAATGAATAATAACCCTGATAAGGGGACTCATTTAATATAAATCTGTACTCCAATGATCCCAAGGAGATCTGAAGTGTGTAGCTGTAGGCCTAGAAACACTAGATGCAGTGTTCACTTGCTGATGGGAGGAGCCTTGGCCTCGGGGTGTCCTGAAGCTGGTGTCAGCCCATAGGTAGGTCGGGCCAAATTCTAGGGCCAATGACTGAGCAGCCCAAAGTATCCCTGGGGTCCTGGGGATGGCACCAGCCATGAACTGAGAATTTCCAGTTGTATCACCTGGATTTAGAAAAGGCAGAGGAACCAGAGATCAAATTGCCAACATCTATCGGATAATAGAAAAAGTGAAAGTGTTAGTCGCTCAGTCATGGGTAACTCTTTCTGCCTCCATAGACTGTAGCCACCAGGCTCCTCTATCCACTGGAGTTTCCAGGCAAGAACACTGGAGTAGGTTGCCATTTCCTTCTCCAGGGAATCTTCCCAATTGAGGGATCAAACCCAAATCTCCCACACTGCAGACAAATTCTTTACCATCTGAGCCATCAAGAAGATAGAAAAAGCAAGGGAATTAAAAAAAAAAAAAAGCTTCTATTTCTGCATCATTGACTACACTAAAGCCTTTGAATGTGTGGATCACAATAAAGTGTGGAAAATTCTTAAAGTGATGAGAATACCAGACCACCTTAACTGCCTCCTGAGAAATCTGTATACAGGTTCAAGAAGCAACAGTTAGAACTGGACATGGAACAATAGACTGGTTCAAAGTTGGAAAAGAGTAAGTCAAGGCTGTATAGTGTCACCATGATTTTCTAATTTCTGTGCAGAATACATCAGGTGAAATGCCAGGCTAGATGAATCACAGACTGGAATCAAGATTGCCAGGAAAAATAACAATAAAAACAGATATGCATATGACATTACTCTAATGGCAGAAAGTGACGAAGAAGTAAAGAGCCTCTTGGTGAAGGTGAAAGAAGAGACTGGAAAAGCTGGCTTAAAACTCAACATTCAAAAATCTAAGACTGTGGCATCTTGTCCCATCACTGTGGCAAATAGATGGGAAAACAATGAAAACCGTGAGAGACTTTATTTTCTTGGGCTCCAAAATCACTGTGAACAGTGACTGCAGCCATGAAATTAAAAGATGCTTGCTCCTTGGAAGAAAAGCTTTAACAAACCTATACAGCACATTAAAAAGCAGAGGTGTCACTTTGTCAACAAAGGTCAGTCTTGTCAAAACTATGCTTTCTCCAGTAGTCATGTACAGATGTTAGATTTGGACCATAAAGAAGGCTGAGCACCAAAGAATTGATGCTTTTGAACTGTGCTGCTGGAGAAAACACTTGAGAGTCCTTTAGACTGTAAGATTAAGCCAGTCATTCCTAAAGGGAATCAACACTGAATGTTCATTAGAAGGACTGGTGCTGAAGCTGAAGACCCAATGCTTTGGCCACCTGATCCGAAGAGCCAAGTCATGGGTAAAGACCCTGAGCTGGGAAAGAGAGAAGGCAAAAGGAGAAGGAAGTCACAAAGGATGGAGATGGTTAGTTAGCGTCACCGACTCAATGGACATGAATTTGAGCAAAATCTAGGAGATAGTAGAGGACAGAGGAGCCTACCATGCTATAGACCGTGGGGTCAAAAAGAATCAGATTTGACTTAGCAACTGAACAACTCTAAGCCCTGTGATTGTGTCACCTCAATGTCATTTCAGCAAAAGTTTTGCTTAGGAAAGTTTATGCTATTGCAGAGACCATAGTTTTCACTTCCTGTAAACCCAGTGATTATTTCAGAATGTCATCTCTTAGAAGGGAGTGGTAAGGTACTCAAGGTTGCAAAAAGCAACAGCATAATACCCTTTAGTTATAAAATATATGAATATTAATAGACCACACTCCGGATGCTTAGGCACTTAAATGCTAACATGTCTAATTGGTAGGATTATAGGTGATTGGTTCTTATAAATAATTTCAAGTGATAAATGTGTCATTTTAGGGCAGCCATCTGGACTCATCTGTTTATTTGTTTTGTTGATTATATTAGTCAGCTAGGCTTGCCATAACAAAATACTGTAGACTAGATGGCATAAACAACAGAAGTTCATTTTCTCACAGTTCTGGAGGATGGAAATCTGAGAATGAAGTAGTAGTGTCAGTTTCTGGTGAAAGTTCTCTTTCTGTCTTGCTAGTGGTCATCTTCTTGTTGGGTCCTCACATGTAGGGGAAAGATCTGGTATCTCTCCTCTTCCGTATGGCCACAGTCCTATCCAATTATGCCCCTGCTCCCATCTCAATTAATTACCTAAATACCCTATCCCCAGCTCCAGTCACACTTGGGGTTAGGGCTTCAACATATTAATTTTTTGGAGGGGAGCCAATTCGGTTCATAGCACCTGTGCTCACCACAAACACCAAAAATACTTGGTTCATAAAACAGTGAATTCTGTTCAGGACAAGAACCAGGCCAGAAGTTCTGTGCTGCAGCTCGTTATCAGGTATTAGATATCTGAGCTGATGCCCA
>NW_011480297.1:0-1121 GCF_000754665.1 Bison bison bison
TAGAGATATTCCTAAGTATTTTATTCTTTTTGTTGCAATGGTGAATGGAATTGTTTCCTTAATTTCTCTTTTCTCATTATTAGTGTATAGGAATGCAAGGGCTTTCCGTGTTTTTATTTTATATCCTGAAACTTTCCTGTATTCATTGACTAGCTCTAGTAATTTTCTGGTGGAGTCTCTAGGGTTTTCTAGGTAGAGGATCATGTCATCTGCAAACAGTGAGAGTTTTACTTCTTTTCCAATTTGTATTCCTTTTATTTCTTTTTCTTCTCTGTTTGCGGTGGCCAAAACTTCCAAAACTATGCTGAATAGTAGTAGTGAGAGTAGGCAGTTTTGTCTTGTTCCTGACTTTAGGGGGACTGCTTTCAATTTTTCACCATTGAAGATAATGTTTGCTGTAGGTTTGTCATATATAGCTTTTATTATGTTGAGATATGTTCTTTCTATTCCTGCTTTCTGGAGAGTTTTTATCATAAATGAATGTTGAATTTTTCAAACGCTTTCTCTGCATCTATTGAGATAATCATATGGCTTTTATTTTACAATTTGTGATGAATTACATTGATTGATTTGTGGATATTGAAGAATCCTCCCATCCCTGGGATAAAGCCCTCTTGGTCATGATATATAATCTTCTTAATTTGTTGTTGGATTCAATTGCTAGAATTTTGTTAAGGATCTTTGCATCTATGTTCATCAGTATAATTGGCCTGTAGTTTTCTTTTTTTGTGGTATCTTTGTCAGGTTTTGGTATTAGGGTGATGGTGGCCTCATAGAACGATTTTGGAAGTTTATCTTCTTCTTCAATTTTCTGGAAGATTTTGAGTAGTATAGGTGTTAGCTCTTCTCTAAATTTTTGGTAGAATTCAGCTCTGAAGCCGTCTGAACCTGGGTGTTTATTTGCTGGAAGATTTCCAATTAGTTTCAATTTCCATGCTTGTGATGGGTGTGTTAAGATTTTCTTTCTTCCTGGTTCAGTTTTGGAAAGTTGTCCTTTTCTAAGAATTTTTCCATTTCTTCCAAGTTGTCCAATTTATTGGCATATAATTGTTGATAGTAGTCTCTTATGATCCTTTGTATTTCTGTGTTGTCAGTTGTGATCTCTCCATTTTCATTTCTAA
>NW_011480297.1:4341-5591 GCF_000754665.1 Bison bison bison
GAGGGGAAGAGTCTCCCTGTTATAGCTGGGCAGGAGTTGGTATTCTGGCTACTCAGATCAGCTCCACTAATATATCTCCCCATGTAAAAGGCAGAAGTGCTTTGTTACTGCTTCCCACATGGAGCAGTCATGTCTATTGACACTACAGGTGAGGGGATGGATTTGTTAACTTTGAGCCAATGCCAGTGTCCTGACTCTCTAATAAGACTACTATGATATTGCTCCAGTAGAAGTGCCTTTTTTTTTTTTTTCCTGCATCCATTGATGTTTCTGAGTTCCAGACTTCTTAAACTCCAAATCTTGACTATAAAAGGCAAAAAGAAATCCAAGAACTGACCATTATGTCTTTTGGGGGGTTTTAAGATCCCCAGCCAGTCTTTCTTCTTTTCTCTATTTTTTAAAAATATTTCCTTGTATTATATTATGTATAATATCTGTAGTATATTTGCACTTACTGAAAGGGCTAAGGAAAAGTATGTCTAGTCTATCTTTCTAGAAGGATTTTTTTTAATCTATTGATATTTTTATGTGTTATTTGACCTTTAATTCTATTAATCTGGTAAAGGACCTTTACTGGTTATTTCAAATGTTAAGCTAGCTGACATTATGAATAAATTCTATGTGGCTTTATATTAGCATCATTTTAATATATTTTGTATTCAATATTCTAACATTTTATTATAGATGTTTTAATCACTATTCTTAGCAAAGATTGGCATATACTTCTTGTTTTTTGAAAATCTTCTTGACATGTTTTAGTATATGGGGTATTTTGACTTCTTAAAAATTGGTAAAACAATGCTGTCTCCTTTTTAATATTTCATGGGAGAATTTATGTCTATACTGTAACTTTGCTCTTAAAAACTGATAGCACTTTTACAATTTAATTTATAGCAGAGCTTGAAAGTGGAAGTCACTCAATCATGTCTGACTCTTTGAGTCCTCATGGACTATACAGTCTGTGGAATTCTTCAGGCCAGAATACTGGAGTGAGTAGCCGTTCTCTTCTCCAGGGGATCTTCCCAATCCAGGGATTGAACCCAGGTCTCCCACATTGCAGGCAGATTCTTTACAAGCTGAGCCATGATGCGAAGAGCTAACTCATTTGAAAAGACCCTGATGCTGGGAAAGATTGAGGGCAGGAGAAGGGGATGACAGAGGATGAGATGGTTGGATGGCATCACCGACTGAATGGACATGAGTCTGGGTAGGCTCTGGGAGTTGGTGTTGGACAGGGAGGCCTGGCGTGC
>NW_011480297.1:5691-6104 GCF_000754665.1 Bison bison bison
AATTTCCTTCCCCATTTTAAGGAAGTTTTCAAGTGTTATCTCCTCAAGTATTTTCTCATGGTCTTTCTTTTGGTCTTCTGGGACTCCTATGATTCAAACGTTGGGGCGTTTAACATTGTCCCAGAGGTCTCTGAGATTGTCCTCATTTATTTTAATTCATTTTTCTTTTTTCCTCTCTGATTCATTTATTTCTAGCATTCTATATCCTACCTCACTAATCCTATCTTATGCCTCTGTTATTCTACTATTTGTTCCCTCCAGAGTGTTTTTGATCTCACTTATTGCATTATTCACTATATATTGACTCATTTTTATTTCTTCTAGGTTCTTGTTAAACCTTTCTTGCATCTTCTCAATCCTTGTCTCCAGGCTATTTATCTGTGATTCCATTTCAATTTCAAGATTTTGGATCA
>NW_011480297.1:6204-6854 GCF_000754665.1 Bison bison bison
TGAGGTGGAATCAAAAGAGGATAGAGCAAGATATCCAGTAATCACTTCCTTATGTGTGCTCCACAGTCTGGATCGCTCAGAGATGTTCATGGAGTTATACAGAGAAGAGAAGAGGAAGGAAGGAGACATAGGTGGCCAGGAGGATAAAGAGGGGAATCAAAAGGAGAGAGACAGATCTAGCCAATAATCAGTTCCCTAAGTGTTCTCCACATCAGGAACACACAAAGAGATTCACAGAGTTGGGTAGAGAAGAGAAGGGGGAGGGAGGAGATAGAGGTGACTTGGTGGAGAAAAAGGAGAGTCCAAAGTGGGAGAGAGCAGTCAAGCCAGTAATCTCGCTCCCAATTAAAAATGGGTACTAATGATTGGGTTCTTAAAGGTACAAAGTTGATAACAAATACCAAAAATCAAAAATTAAAAATCTAGAGTAGAGGTTGGATTTTCAAAAATACAATATTAAAGAAAAAGAGGGAAAAAATTTCACAAAAATTATAAAATATATATTTATGAAGTTTGCTTTAAAAATAGGGTCTCTCTTTTTTTTTTTTGCAAAGTAATAGGTTATAAAAATGAAAATTAAAGGAGAAGAAGAGCTAGCTCTTGAAAATAGAAGTCCCGTTTCCTTATTTTATCTCCACTGACAGCCAAGA
>NW_011480297.1:9045-11861 GCF_000754665.1 Bison bison bison
CTTGCTAGCATGTGAAATAAGTGCAATTGTATGATAGCATCAACATTCTTTGGCATTCTTTCTTTGGGAGTGGAATGAAAACTGACATTTTCCAGTTCTCTGGCCAGTTCTGAGATTTCCAAGTCTGCTGAACATATTTTGTGTAGCACTTTAGCAGTATTGCCTTTTAGGGTTTTAAATAGCTCAGCGGGAATTCTGTCACCTCCTCTAGCTTTGCTCATAGTAATGCTTCCTACAGGCCTTCTGAGTTCACACTCCAGGATGTCTGGCTCTAGGTGAGTGACCACACCATCATTATTATCCAGATCATTGAGCCCTTTTTTTTTGTACAGTTCTTCTGTGTATTTCTGCCACCTCTTCTTAATCTCTTCTGCTTCTTTTAGGTCCTTATTGTTACTGTCCTTTATTGCACACATCCTTGCATGAAATGTTTTCTTGATATTCTATTTTTTTCCCCGTCTAGTTCTTTGCATTGTTCACTTAGGAAGGCTTTTTCTTATCTCCCCCCACTATTTTTTGGAAACTTGCATTCACTGGTTATATCCTTCCCTTTTTCATTTGCCTTTGGCTACTCTTCTTTTATCAGCTATTTATAAAACTTCTGCAGACAACCACTTTACCTTCTTGCATTTCTTTTTCTTTGAGATGGTTTTGGTCACTGTCTCCTGTACAATGTTACAAATGGCTGTTCATAGTTCTTCAGGCACTCTGTCTACCAGAGCTAATTCCTTGAATCTATTCATCACCTCCACAATGGTTTTGGCAATAATTGAATGGTCTAGTGTTTTTCCCTACTTTCTTCAATTTAAGTCTGAATTTGGCAATAAGGAGTTCATGGTCTTAGCCACAGTCAGCTCCAGGTCTTGTTTGTACTGCCTGTTTTTGCTGCCTCTTCATCTTTGGATGCAAAGAATAAGTCTATCTGATTTTGGTATTGACCATCTGGTGATGTCCATGTATAGAGTTGTCTCTTGTGTTTTTGTAATAGGATTAGTGACTTTATAAATAGAAGCACCAGAGAGCTTGCTGTCTTTCTCACAAGCACAAAAAAGTGATATGAACACAGTGAGACGGGAGCTTAGAAGACAGAAAGAGCCCTCACAAGTAACTAAACAGTATGGCACCTTGACCTTGGATTTTCTAGCCTTCAGAACTGTGAGAAAATTAACTACTACTGTTTAAGCCATGAAGACTGTGATTTTTTTTTATGACAGCCTAAATAGACTAAGAAACTGTCACAAAATTACTACAAACATGGCATCTTAAAATCACAGAAATTTATTATTTACGATCACATTAGATCACAATTCATGGTGGATTTTATTTATTTATTTATTTATTTGCTGTTATTTTTGGTGGGTGGTGGTGGTGTCTTTTTTTTATTATTATTATTTCATGGTCTTACATGGCTAAAATCAGAGACAGAGGATCCCTGTGTTATACCAGTAGCAATAAGAAACAAATATATATCCTCGTATCAAGAGGGCATTATATTATTAAAAATAATTATGTGAGATCAGCTTTGTAATTAAGATTTGAGCAGGGGCTAGATGATTTTTAAGACTATATTAGAAAATGTCTAAATTTCTTTGAGCAAATCGTTTATGAGACTGCTTTCCAAGTTGATTCTACTATTATACATTTCTACTAGAAATATATGAGAATTTTAATTGGTCCTGTATGGTGTTCATGATGTATTTAAAATATGGGTCTGTAATTTCTGACTTCTGCTGAATCTCACTAGCTCTTTCACTTTGAGGCTTTGTCTTACAAGGGAGTGGAGGAGGAAACGACAAGTATTCTTGCCTGAAAAATCCCATGGACAGTGGAGCCTGGCAGGCTACAGTCTATAGGGTCACAAAGGGTTGGGCACAACTTAGCATATATTCACAGCATAGCTTACAAGGGAGATTTTTTTCAGTTAGTTTTGATAGTTCATGGAGGATATGACCCTCCTGCTCCATCTTCTAACTGTGATCTCTTTGCAGTCACCTCTGAAAATGCATATGTAATGAAGCTTCTATGCATGTGAAAAAGTAAAGCAAGCAAGCAAACAAACAAAAAACACCAAAAATTTAAAAACAAAGATCAAAAAATATTGTAGATACTAATAAGTTATTAATATTATATAGGGGAACTAAGTTATGTTTCTGATATGTAGTGAGTGAGTGATTGTTGCTCAGTCATGTCCAACTCTTTGTGACCCCATGAACTGTAGCCTGCCAGCCTCCTCTGTCCATGGAATTCTCCAGGCAAAAATACTGGAGTGGGTTGCCATTTCCTTATCCAGGGGATCTTCCTGACAAATGGACTAAACATGAGTCTCCTGCACTTCAGGCAGATTCTCTATCACCTGAGCCACCAAGAAAGTCTACTATTAAGAGACATTTCTAAGTATAAAGACACGTTAACTTAAAAAAGTATCAGCAGATACATGCTTGATTTTATCTTATAATCTATAGACAATGAATTAGAAATTGCAATGAATCTATATACCTTTTCCAAAGGAATATCCAAGACAGAAGAAACAATAACTTTTTAAATGACAAATCAGACGAAATAATTTAGATGAAGCTTATCTCTCTTGAAGAGATGGAGATTGGGCAAGTGGCCAGATATGTAATAATTGGGCATTACAGAAAGTCCAAAGAGCACACCACCAGGGGCCTGGTTCTCCTAGCCAGCCCCAACCTACCAACGCCAAGGGCAGAGCTGCTGGAACTAACACAGTGAGGGTGGGGCCATGGGCCTGGGAAGCAGTGAGGAAAGGATGTAGGCTGCACCATGAAGAAGCAGTTTATATGTGTTCCTTTTTA
>NW_011480297.1:13418-15315 GCF_000754665.1 Bison bison bison
GATGGTCAACACTGAAATCAGATTGATTATATTCTTTGAAGCCAAAGATGGAGAAGCTCTATACAGTCAACAAAAACAAGACCAGGAGCTGACTTTGGCTCAGATCAGGAACTCCTTATTGCCAAATTCAGACTAAAATTGAAGAAAGTAGGGAAAACCACTAGACTATTCAGGTATGACCTAAATCAAATCCTTTATGATTATACAGTGGAAGGGAGAAATAGATTTAAAGGACTAGACCTGATAGATAGAGTACCTGATGGACTATGGACAGAGGTTTGTGACATTGTACAGGAGACAGGGATCAAGACCATCCCCATGGAAAAGAAATGCAAAAAGCAAAATGGCTGTCTGGGGAGGCCTTACAAATAGCTGTGAAAAGAATAAAAGTGAAAAGCAAAGGAGAAAAGGAAAGATATAAGCATCTGAATGCAGAGTTCCAAAGAATAGCAAGAAGAGATCAGAAAGCCTTCCTCAGTGATCAATGCAAAGAAATAGAGGAAAACAACAGAATGGGAAAGATTAGAGATCTCTTCAAGAAAATTAGAGACATCAAGGGAACATTGCATGCAAAGATGGGCACAATAAAAGATAGAAATGACAGGGACCTAACAGAAGCAGAAGATATTAAGAAGAGGAAGCAAAAATCCACATAAGACCTGTACAAAAATGATCTTCACAACCCAGATAATCACGATGGCGTGATCACTCACATAGAGCCAGACATCCTGGAATGTGAAGTCAAGTGGACCTTAGGAAGCATCAGTACAAACAAAGCTAGTGGAGGTGATGGAACTCCAGTTGAGCTGTTTCAAATCCTGAAAGATGATGCTGTGAAAGTGCTACACTCAATATGCCAGCAAATTGGGAATACTCAGCAGTGGCCATAGGATTGGAAAATATCAGTTTTCATTCCAATCCCAAAGAAAAGCAATTGCAAAGAATGCTCAGACTACCACACAATTGCACTCATCTCACACGCCAGTAAAGTAGTACCCAAAATTCTCCAAGCCAGGCTTCAGCAATACATGAACCATGCACTTCCAGATGTTCAAGTTGGTTTTAGAAAAGGCAGAGGAACCAGAGATCAAATTGCCAACATGTGCTGGATCATCAAAAACGCAAGAGAGTTCCAGAAAAACATCTATTTCTGCTTTATTGACTATGCCAAACCCTTTAACTGTGTGGATCACAATAAACTGTGGAAAATGCTGAAAGAGGTGGGAATACGAGACCACCTGACCTGCCTCTTGAGAAACCTATATGCAGGTCAGGAAGCAACAGTTATAACTGAACATGGAACAACAGACTGGATCCAAATAGGAAAAGGAGTGCTTCAAGGCTGTATATCGTCACCCTGCTTATTTAACTTCTATGCAGAGTACATCATGAGAAATGCTAGGCTGGAAGAAGCACAAGCTGGAATCCAGATTTCCGGGAGAAATATCAATAACCTCAAGATATGCAGATCACACCACCCTTATGGCAGAAAGTGGAGAGGAACTAAAAAGCTTCTTGATGAAATGAAAGTGGAGAGTGAAAAAGTTGGCGTAAAGCTCAACATTCAGAAAACTAAGATCATGTCATCTGGTCCAATACCTTCATGGCAGATACATGGGGAAACAGTGGAATCAGTGGCTGACTTTATTTTTTGCATCTCCAAAATCACTGCAGATGGTGATTGTAGCCATGAAATCAAAAGACACTTACTCCTTGGAAAGAAAGTTATGACCAACTTAGATAGCATATTCAAAAGCAGAGACATAATTTTGCCAACAAAGGTCCGTCTAGTCAAGGCTATGGTTTTTCCAGTGGTCGTGTATGGATGTGAGAGTTGGACTGTGAAGAAAGCTGAATGCTGAAGAATTGATGCTCTTGAACTGTGGTGCTGGAGAAG
>NW_011480297.1:15415-16445 GCF_000754665.1 Bison bison bison
TGCCTGGATGAGTTCAACTCCTCCCCCCCTCCCCCCACCTCCACACACACAGCAACATGTGTTTTAAAGTTCTATTTACAGGAAATGCCTGAACCTTTGATGACTTTTAATCTGTATGAAGAATGGACACAAGTTGCAAGTGTACAGGTTCAAGACAAAAACTTCAGGATTTGTGGAGAACATGTCAGAAGTTGCCACCACAAAATTTTGTTAACTTTAGGCATTTAATCAAGTTCCTTGAAAAACTTACTTAGACCAGTGACATTAATAAAATGACTCTCAGCAACCTTGCAATCATTTTAGGCTCTAACTTCTCATGGGCCAAAAATGAAGAAATGCTTGCCAAGATGGCAGCAGCCACATCCATCCATGTGGTTGGGGTCATCAAACCCAACATTCAGTGTGTCACCTGGCTATTCCCCAAAGAGGTGGAATTTAACCTGTCAGAAATGTTCATACCTCTCACCACCTCAAATTCCAGTCACTCATCCCACGCTGGAAATGACCCTGTTGACTCAGGGACCCTGGAAAGAAAGCAGCCTGCCAGCGTGGTGGTGATGGAGGGGTACCTGATGAAGAAAGAGAGCTTTGGTGTGAAGCTTATGGACTTCCAGGCCCACTGGCAGGGTAGAAGCCTAGTTATAAAGCATTTATTCCCTTCTTTTCAGCTGCCACTCTGGCCCACAGATGGAAGCACTTTGGCTCCAGTGGGCCCAGAGTCTCCTCCCCAGAGCTCTAGGGCCTAAAGCAGCACAGGGGATGGGACTGGCCCCTCTTCTGAGGGCATACTGGGGCAGGGGCCCAGCCCAGGCAACAGCAGTCCTCCAAAGCCCAAGGAATCTGTGAATGCACCTGCACCCAGCAGAAACAACAGTAAGACCCCATTCCCCCTCCACCCTCCACCCCAGGCCCAGTCAGTTGCTGGCTCCCATCAGCTCTCTGTGCCCCCCTCCCCATGCACACAAATTCCACCAGCCCAAGCCCACACAGTGTGAAGCAAACTGTTAAAAAAAAAACTGCTCCTGAAACC
>NW_011480298.1:0-568 GCF_000754665.1 Bison bison bison
GCCAAAGAATTGATGCTTTTGAACTGTGGTGTTGGAGAAGACTCTTGAGAGCCCCTTGGACTGCAAGGAGATACAACCAGTCCATTCTAAAGGGATCAGCCCTGAGATTTCTTTGGAAGGAATGATGCTAAAGCTGAAACTCCAGTACTTTGGCCACCTCATGCGAAGAGTTGACCCATTGGAAAAGTCTCTTATGCTGGGAGGGATTGGGGGCAAGAGGAGAAGGGGACGACAGAACATCAGATGGCTGGATGGCATCACTGAATCTATGGACATGAGTCTCAGTGAACTCCGGGAGTTAGTGATGGACAGGGAAGCCTGGCATGCTGCTATTCATTGGGTCGCAAGGATTTGGACATGACTGAGAGACTGATCTGATCTGATCTGGATATCCATTGTATACATGGACCACATCTTCATCCATTTACCTGTCAATGGACATTTGTTTGTATTTTCTGGCTATTGTAAATAGTGCTACAATGAACATTCGGGTACATGTGCCATTTTGAATCATGGTTTTCCCTGGATGTATGCCCCATAGTGGGATTGCTGGGTCATATGGTAGTAT
>NW_011480298.1:4192-5700 GCF_000754665.1 Bison bison bison
CCAATACTTTGGCCACCGCTGCGAAGAACTGACTCATTGGAAAAGACCCTGATGCTGGGAAAGATTGAAGGCAGGAGGAGTAGAGAACGACAGAGGATGACATCGTTTGATGGCATCACAGACTCAATGGACATGAGTTTGAACAAACTCCAGGAGTTATTGATGGACAGGAAAGCTTGGCGTGCTGCAGTCCCTGGGGTCGCAGAGTCAGACACAACTGAGTGACTGATCTGAACTGCCTGAAGTATCTACCCAATATTACTATGAGATAGTGAGGGGAAGCAAGTTACTGTATATTCCTATTCACTCTCTCTCTCTTTTTTCTCTCTCTCCCTCACCCCTTCTCTTGGTCTTTTTACCTCATTTTTTTTTCTCTCTTTCTCATAAGATAGGACTGAAGGAAAGTGTGTGTGTGTGTGTTTATGTCTATCTCCTTACTCTTTCTCTGTCCATAATGCATGCCTTCTTCCAAAAGTGACTGTAGTTGGTTTACACGTGGCTTGCTTGAAGCTATATACCAAGTCAACTTATGATAAAGACTCAAGAGAGAATAGAGTGTTTTTTTTTTTTTCAGCTATTAAATCTAAACTAATGCATACTACAGCATCACAAATTGTTAGAGAGCAAAAGTACCTTAGTTACCCTTCTATTAATTTTATGGCTGAAACTGAGGCTCAACCAGTTAAATACAAAAATCCAAAATTATACAACTAGTTAATAGAAGATCTGTCCTAGATTTTTACATGGTAGATTCCAGTGGTGCTGCAAGGCCATCTGAAATACTTCCTGCACAGCATTCCAGAGGTTTTGAAATTCCAAAGGTCAAAACTTTCACCTGAATTATCAATATTCTGCTGTCCCAAAAGTTATCATGGGTGAACTATCCCATACTTTTATCTGACATCAGTTCTCTCCACTTTTGTGCAAGATTCCATCTCCTTTCACCTACTTCATCAATTAAACATCTTTCTCCATTTCTTGTAGTCTTTTTTTTTCTTTAATGGATCCTGATGGCAAGAGTGAACATCAACATTTTAGGAATCAATTAACTAAAATGGATGGGAATGGGTGAATTTAATTCAAATGACCATTTTTATCTACTACCATAGGCAAGAAACTCTTAGAAGAAATGGAGTAATCCTCATAGTCAACAAAATAGTCCAAAATGCAGTACTTGAGATGCATTCTCAAAAAAGACAGAATAATCTTGGTTCATTTCCAAAGAAAAACATTAAGCATCACAGTAATCCAAGTCTATGCCAAAACCACTAACGCCAAAGAAGCTGAAATTTCCTGGTCAGGGAAGTAGACCCCACATACTACTAAGACCCAGTGCAGCCAAGTAAGTAAATATTTTTAAAATAGCATCTCTATGTAAATATTACCTGTATTTATATCTTCAGGCCAAACATCTTTCCCAAATTTAAAACTTGTATATCCAACTACATTTTCACCATCTTCACTTGGGTATCTAACAGATAGTTCATCTCTAAAACTGAATTTCTAAC
>NW_011480298.1:9681-10448 GCF_000754665.1 Bison bison bison
CCAGACTTATTGAAGCCAGTAGGGAGATTCAGGACACTCTCTCACCAGAATCCTTACTCCTAGCTTAATGACATATGATCAGGAAGAGATCCCCTAGCAGTCAGGTTCTCCCAGGGTAGAGAGAGAGTTGGTTAACACATGAAGTGTCCAAACTTATCCAAGAGGTCTCCCCAAAAGACTGGATTCTATCTTGCCAGTCCCAGAGCTTTGATAAAAGTAATAGAAGCTACAGCTCTTCCCTGATGCTCAGCACAGAACAAGTGGGTGAAAATATCCCAGCTTTCAACTTCTCTCTAGGAAGAGAAAAAGTTAATCCATGCATGCTGTGTCCCAATTTTTCTAAAACTGTCCAAAGAACTGGCATCTGTCTTGTCATTTTTGGAGCTCTGACAGGCCCAACGCAGCCTATCAATCTTGGGGAGAATTGAAACAGTGGCTTGAGATGCTAAAAGCCATGGTTACTTTCCTTGGCTCAGTACAGAGTAAGCAGACAAAAAAACAGAGCTGTCTGCTTCTACCTGAAGAGGGAAAATGCTGGTTTGATCAAAGCCACAACTTATCTGAGGGATGCCCAAAAGACTGGGTTTTTACTTGCCTGTATCAGATTGCTAAAGGGACCTGACATAACTTAGTCACCTGTAGGAAAGTGAGAGCAGAAATGAATATTTGATATGGCAGTTGACAGCAATCCACCACAAGTGCCATAGAGTAGGCAGACAAAAGCCCAAATTCTCTCAGGGGAAGTAAAGAGTTGGACGAGGTATCCA
>NW_011480298.1:13889-15630 GCF_000754665.1 Bison bison bison
AAGACAACTAAATACATGGAGGCTAAACAACATGCTACTAAATAGCCAAGAGATCACTGGAGAAATCAGAGAAGAAGTAAAAAAAAAAAAAAAATACTTATAAATAAATGACAATGAAAACAAGACAATTCAAAAACCTATAGAATATAGTTAAAGCAATGCTAAGAGAGAAGTTTATAGCAACACAAAGTGAAAGTTTTAGTCGCTGAGTCTTGTCTGACTCTTTGCAACCACATGGACTGTAGCCTGCCAGGCTCCTCCGTCTATGGGATTCTCTAGGCAAGAATACTGGAATGGGTAGCCATTCCCTTCTACAAGCCAACCTCAAAAAACAAGAAAAACATCAAATAAATAGCCTAACTTTATACCTAAAGCAACTAGGAAAAAAAAAATAGTGCCCCTTCCATAGTAGAAGGAAAGAAATCATAAAGATTGGATGAAAAAGAAACAATAGCAAAGATCAATGCAACTAAATGATGGTTCTTTGAAAAGATAAACAAAACTGACAAGCTTTGTCTCAAGCTTGAGACAAGCCAGACTCATCAAGAAAAAAGGGAGGACTCAAATCAATAAAATTAGAAATGAAAAAGGAGAAGTTAAAACAGACAGTGCAGAAATATAAAGGATCATGAAAGACTACTATGCAACTATATGCCAAAAAATGGACAACCTGGGAAAAATGGGCAAATTCTTAGAAAAGTAAAACCTTCTGAGTTTGAACCAGGAAGAAATAGGAAATATTAGCAGACCAATCACAAGTACTGAAAGAAAAACTGTGATAAAACTTCCAACAAACAAAAGACTAGGGCTAGATGATTTCACAGGCAAATCCCATAAAATGTTCAGAGAAGAGCTAACACCTATTCTGCTCAAACTGTTCCAAAAAACTGCAGACGGGGAAAACTCCCAAACTCATTCTTCTAGGTCACCATCGCCTTGATACCAAAATAAGACAAAGATATCACACACAAAAAAAGAAAATGGCAGGCCAATATGACTGACAAACAAAAATGTAAAAATCTTCAATGAGGTTCTAGAAAAAAGAATCCAACAATACATTAAAAGAATTATGTACCATGTTCAAGTGGGGTTTACCCTGGGGATCAATATATGCAAATCAATCAGTGTGAGACACCATATTAACAAATTGAAAGATTAAAAAAAAAAACATATGATCATCCAATAGATGCAGAGAAAGCTTTCAATAAAATTCAACATGCATTTATGATAAAAATTCTAAAGAAAACTGGCACAGAAGGAGCCTTCCTCAGCATAATAAAGCCCATATACAACAAACCCACAACAAACATCATTGTCAATGGTGAAAAACTGAAAGCATTTCCTCTAAGATCAGGAATAAAACAAAGGTGCCCACTCTCACCACTATTATTCAATATAGTTTTGGAAATCCTAGCCATAGAAATCAGAGAAGAAAAATAAAGAAAAGGAATCCAGATTGGAAAAGAAAGTGTAAAACTTTCACTGTTTGCAGATGACATAATACTATACATAGATTATCTTAAAAATGTCACCAAAAATCTAAGAGATAATCAATGAATTTAGTAAAGTCACAGAATTTAAAATTAATACACAGAAATCCATTGCATTCCTATACACTAACAGTGAAAAAAATAGGAATAGAAATTAAGGAAACAATTCCATTCACCATTGCAACAAAAAGAATACCTAGGAATAAACCTACCTAAAGAGACAAAAGACCTGTATGCAGAAAATTATAAGA
>NW_011480299.1:0-1532 GCF_000754665.1 Bison bison bison
AACCTGGGAATTCATGACTTCTGGTCAATGGGCCCTTTACTTTAATAATTAAAGCAGGTGCACAATGTTTGATAGGCCACAGACAGACTGTTCGAGTTAGCAAAATTCAGGTTAACTCATGCATAAGTTGGAATGACTTCCCAAGACCTCATTATGTGAAAATTTCTTTTATCAACTTGATACCCTAACTGTGTGCCAAGCAGTGCTGTAATCAGTGCTGTCTATGTATGAACTCGTGTAATCCTGCTACCTGTTCTGCAGCAGGTATCTTTATGATCCCTGGTTGACAGACAGGGACACTAAGGTACCTCAAAGTGAAGTAACCGACCCTAAGCTGCCAGCAGATACAGAAGAGAACCAGGGTAGAAACCCGACTGTTTGCAGAACCCGTTTCCTTACCACCCGTTTCCTTTCCACCACCATGTGCCCTTACAGAGGGGTTGGCAAGCTTTTTCTTTTTTCTGTAAAGAGCCAGATAGATAGCAGATATTTTGGGCTTCCCAGGCCACACAGTCTCTGTTGCCACCAGTTTCAGGTCTGCCCAGGCAGAGCACGAAAGCAGCCCATACATAAAGAGATGAGCGAGACTGGGTTCCAGCAAAACTTATTTTATAGAAACAGGTGGTGGGCTGGATTTGGCCTGCAGGCCAAGCCCTGGGGTAGACCGCTTTCAGGGGTGGTTCAGTTGCCTCCCCATTTAGAATGAGGGTGTCTGAGCCAACTTCACTGCACAATCTGTGGCCGGGCTCTCTAAGACCTTAGGTGATAGGTAAAATCCTCTTCCAGCCGTGCACCTGACTGCCTCTCCGTGTCTGAAGTCCATAAAGAATTGGGGTGGGGGCTGGCCAGGAAAAGGTCAAACAGAGAAAGAAGGCCCGTATCTGTATCTTTCGGGGGGGTCTTTGGAGCATCAAGCTTAAGAATCAGTCAAACGTACAAAACGGAAAAATCAGCCTATTTGTATACTTTTCAGTCATGGTAAACTCCTTGGCTATCTTGACTACTAACTCCAGAGGGTACCTGAATTGGTTTTTAATTGAAGTAGAATTGATGTACAATCTTGTGTTAGTTTCAGGAGTACAGTACTGTGATTCACTTATATAGAGAAATATAGATATGTATATTTCTATGTATATTGTTTTTCAGATTCTTTTCCCTTAGAGATAAGTACAAAATACTGAACAGAGTTCCCTGTGCTACACACTAGGTCCTTGTTGGTTATCTATTTTATATATAGTAGGGTGCATAGGTTAATTGCAATCTCTTAATTTATTCCTCCCCCCTCTCCCCTTTGATCACCACAAGTTTATTTTCTATGTCTGCGGGTCTGCTTCTGTTTTGCATATAAGGTCATTTACATGTGGAATCTAAAAGGACGACCTTGATTTTGATCACATATCTTCAATGTTTCCTCTGTAAGGATGTCATCTTAACCCTTCAAGAGAAGCTCTCCATCAAAGGCATCGAACATTTCTCCCTCATGCTGGAGCAGAGGACGGAAGGGGCCGGAACAAAGCTGCTTTTGCTTCATG
>NW_011480299.1:4820-5544 GCF_000754665.1 Bison bison bison
CAAGGGATGCTCCAGGCAAGAATACTGGAGTGGGTTGTCATTTCCTTCTCCAGGGGATCTTCCCGACCCAGGAATCAAACCCCAGTCTCCGCCACTAATTAAAGGAGCCAGAGATACGATGACCCCTGACTTTCTAACATCAGAGCGGATCTTCTGGCAAACCCCCTGTGACGTCACTGTTACATGCAACAGCAGCCCTGCCAGCATCCAGCTCTCTTAGGGTCCCACATATCCTCCATCCTGGTTTGCTTTATGATCAGCCAGTGATGACCAGCCTAGAGCTTATGGGCTCCTGAGTTCGCTCAGTTTTGCAATCCTGCCCACAGCTGGAAAGCCGGTTCTCAGGATGCCCAGTGTACCTTTACATGTGGAATGTTTTTCCTTTGAAATTCTTCTGTATAGCACAGTCAGCGATGTAAATTCTCAGAGTGTATGTGAGTGTGTGCGCATGGAAGCCAGGGACTCAAGAAAGCTGTTATTAATACTATTTTTCTTTTGAACATGTTTTTCTTTTTCTTTTCTTTCTTTTTTTTTTTGGCTTCACCACATGGCTTGCAGGATCTCAATTCCCTGACAGGGACTGAACTCACGCAATGGCAGTGAAAGCCAGGAAACTCCCTATTTTGAACTTTTATTTATTTATTTACTTTTTGTCCGCTCTGCACAGCATGCCCCACCTTAGTTCCTCTAAGGAAATTGAACCCATGCCCCCCTGTAGTGGAAG
>NW_011480299.1:5644-6238 GCF_000754665.1 Bison bison bison
GGAGTGGAAGCACAGAGTTGTAACCACTGGACCATCAAGGAAATCCCCATCATATTTTGAACTTTTAAACAGCAGTTCACAGACATTTTTTTTTTTTTTGCCAGATTTTTCTGCTGCAGAAAAGTAGTTACAAGTGCATGAAACTGCGTGCAAGTGCATGAAACTGCATGCCAGTGCATCAAAACGGACACCCAGATGCACAAAGCTGCAAGTCGAACAACTGTGTGGGTTCGTGCTGCACGCTTTTAGTTTCATTGCACTGACCTCCTCTTTAAGGGAAGTTAAATTTACATTCTTTTTTTAAATATTTTTTTATTCTATTTTTTACCTGTTTTCTTGAAGTCCAGTGTCTTTCATTCATTCAGCTGTATGTGAACCACCTACTATCCATTGACTGATTCCCTTTTGTTACAGAAAGAATTAAGAAACTAAGACCTAGTAGGTGTCACACACTATGCTGGGGGAAAGGAAAGCAACTCAAAAGGATCCACGGTCCTTAACCCTGAAGGACCTATGGTATATTCTCAGCCCCTTTGAACAATCTGAACAAATCATGAGAGTAGAAATTGGGGTAGTTTTGGAAACTTGTGGACT
>NW_011480299.1:10120-10872 GCF_000754665.1 Bison bison bison
TCATCATCTCATTTATCCTTCACTGAGAACAGGAAATGAAAATTTCTTGGATTCAGACCCCTGTTTCAAAATGCCTTGTATCATAGAACATGCAGTTTGTCTAAAATTACGTATGTGTCTACCATGAGTCCATGGACCTACAAATGGTTCTATGTCCCAAGTGTTGATTTTAAGGTACTAAAAGGATGCAATAAAATTAGCCTAGAGAACAAAAGAGGAAACAGAAACAGTGTCTATCACATTACACAGCCAAAAATCAATTCAACTTAGTGAGCTCTTACTGAGGGCAGTGGCCATTGATGAGGTGAGCCATGACAATGACCACAGAGGTTTCAATAGTGATAATATATAGAAATGTCTTAACCATTAATGGACCATGAAGTATTTTACAGATTTTAACATATCTAATAACACTAAGCCCTAATAATCCTGACTCTTCTAATTCATAATTATAATAAGCTCTGCTGACATTTTACTGTCCACCGTCTATTTTTTTAAAAAGATGGTACACCAATTGGTAAACAAGATAATCAGGCTACAAAATGTGTTCTAACACTTTAGAAGTATCTTCTTTTTTTTTTTTAGTATCTCACATGTTCATTATAAATGAATTTTTGTAGGTCTAAAGTGGAGTCTGTTGAGATCTCTGTTAAGCAAATCAGCGACCGCCATTTGCATGTGTAACTATTTTAAATAATGCACTTGAGAGTAATAAATGCATAATTTGCACCAAAAATATGTATAAGTCATAT
>NW_011480300.1:0-659 GCF_000754665.1 Bison bison bison
GGTAACCAAACCATTCTATAACAATGGCTACTGAAGGCTGAGTACAGAGCTATCATGAAGCAAATAATGACAGCACTTCCGGTGGTCCCCATTTCCTAGTCAAGAAGTGGTGCCGTTGACAGGTCAGGTCGAGTCTCAGAGCACTGGTGATGGCCATGGTGGAGTTGTATATGGCTTGTGGCACCAGTCTCCCACTTCCATTGGCCCCCTCTGCCATCTGCTTAACTCCATAGCAGCACAAGGGCCTCAAAGTGGGGCACTCAGGGCAACTGTCACAAGGACCATACCCTACACAGATGGATTCTAAAGTCTCAGACAGCACTGAAACAAAACAGACTTAAATCTCAATCTCAGATCTTTTCCCCACTAGCTATTTGCTAAGTCACTTAATCTTCTGTGCCTGTTTCCTGCATGTCTTTAAATGGAAGGAATCATAGTATCCACCTCTTAAGATTTCCATAGGAGCAAATGAAATAATAAAGCAATAAAGTGCTTAGCACAGTGCCTGGCACATCACAAGTGCTCCATAGTAGTAGTAGTGTTATTTGCTCAGTCGTGTCCAACTTTGGGGACCCTATGGACTGTAGCTCACCAGGCTCCCCTGCCTGTGGAATTCTCCAGGCTAGAATACAGGAGTGGGTTGCCATTCCCTTCTCCAC
>NW_011480300.1:4386-5442 GCF_000754665.1 Bison bison bison
CTTTATAATCAGGAGGGAAAGAGCTGGTATAAAGAAGCCGAAGTTTCCTGAAGAGAAGGGTCATAATGCCCAGAGGAAGGCCCCAGAGAAGGAGGGTGGATAAGGCCAAGGCCAGGGTGAACAGATTAGCCTTTAACGAGAGGGGCACCTTGTCCCTTGAGAAGGGAGGGCTGGAGGGGAAGGAAGTTGGAGAGGCAGGCCAGTCTGGGGGGAGTGGGGCAGGGCAGTGAGGTAATTCACGCTTCAAAGCCTGTGTTTTCTCAGGGAAGTGGGAGGAGAGGTTGTTCTGTGGGGAGAGGGGAGGGGCAGGAACGTGGTAGGAGTTGAAGCAACTTTGGAATGTGGCCCAGGGAATGGGGACACTCAAGCTGGGGAGAGCTGAGGAGTGGAAAAGGGAACATGCTCCAGGGTGGTAGGGGGAACCAGGCCCCACTGACATTGATTGAGCCTGTCCCGTCCAGGTCTTGTCTCCCTCTCTAGCTGTCAGCACTGTGAGGCAGAGTCTGTTCCTCTTTATAGTTCATTCTCTTGCCTGGCAAGGTCCAGAAGTGTCTGGCCCAGAGGAGGCAGCAAGCCATCTCTGAATGTTCTGGCAAAGCAATCACTGACAAAACCCAGAGGCACCATAAGGCTGTTAGGGGTAAGGGAGGTAGGATCATAACTGCCGTGACAGGAAGTTCTTCATTTTGATTGTTCCAGACCTTTCTTGCCACCTTGCTGGCCACCTCACTCCTTTTATATGCTGAGGGCAAAGGAGAACAGCCAGGTTCGCATTCTTACCCAGCAACCCTTGCGGGTCTTAAATCCTTCAGACTGAGGAGAGGTCCCCAAGAGGGGCCAGTGGCTTTATCTCCCACAAGCTAAATGAGGCTGAGGCAATTCTTAGGGAGGTAGTGAGACAAAGCAGCTGGAGAAGAAAGATCCACAGACACAGGCCTGAATGCCACCTGAGCTGTAGGAGAAGATGCCAGGAGCTGGCATGAGGGGAACCCTCAGGCCTGCAGCTCAGGGTGAAGGAGCTGGATGGCCCTGATTGTGAAAGATTGTGGCTGAATG
>NW_011480300.1:5542-6032 GCF_000754665.1 Bison bison bison
TTTTCAGGGCACCTAGAAGTAAAAAAGATCCCCAGGTTTGACAATAGGTCTGCTTCTTCCTCCTTCACATGCCATCTTCTTCCAGCCCAGTCTCTTCATCCTGGCTCCCTCTCAGCCTCACCCCTCCTTTGAGCCAGTGGCATAATACATGCACATTTTCATCTCCTGGAGGTAAATTTAGCAAGAACACCCAGAGACTGATAGAAACTCAGGCTCCATCAGCTCTGCTCGCCATCCCCCACTGCCCCCTCCCTCTAGATTTTCCACTCCAACATCCAGGATCCAGGATCCAGCCCGCACTTACACAATTCAGGGACAGAGGGCTTAGCCCAGTCCAAGACTTCACTCATTTCACCACATATAATAAAGCTCTGTTTATGGAGAACCAGTACATTGCCAGGTCTCTGGGTTAGGTGGCGGCTGGGCTGTTACAAAGTTTTCCTCTGACTGAGCCAAAATGTATCTCCCTGTACCTTCTACCCATGGGCCT
>NW_011480300.1:9856-10639 GCF_000754665.1 Bison bison bison
AGAAAGCCTTAGTAGGAGATGGAGGACACAGGGCTAGAAAATTCTTGGCTGCAGGCCTTCTGGGGTGGGGAGTAGGGAGTGGGATCAGTTGCAGGATTGATATATGCCAGGCTTGGGTCTCTTCACAGCTATAGGCCCACCAGACATGACCTTTCTGCATGGAGCCATTTTGTAACACTCCAGAAGGTTCTGTTACAAAGCTCCCTTTCTTCTTTTTCCATCTCACCCCATTACTGCAACTAAGAGTTTAGGGGCTGGCTTCCTTCTTGGTCCTACTGACCCTTCTGCACATGGCAGCCTATCCAAGTTGGGACCATATTTCTTCTCTGTCCACAGACTCTTCTGGCCTAAATCCTGCTCCTTTGACTACCTGTACAGTGATGGGGAGATTTTACTGAAGAACTTCCCTGTCCAGGCAACCATCAACCTCTATGAGGACTCAACCAGTGAGGAGGAGGAGGAAGTGGAGGAAAGAGAAGAGGAGGAGAAAGAAGAAGCAGATGGAAAGGGGCCAGAAGGGTGTGTGAAGGTACCAGGGTCAGCACCACACAGGGCAACAGCTCATTCTCCCTCCCTGCCCCTGACCTGTCCCAACTGAACCAGTTAGTCTGATGGGGTTCATTATGCCTGGCAACATTTCAAGGCATTGATTAGCCAGGAATTCCCAGGAACAGTTCTCTGGATTGAAAGTTGGGTCCTCAAGTTACCAGCTCACCCTGGCTACACCCAACAGATCTGTAAGCCCAGCCCTCTGGCATCTTATTGGGTTGCTGTTGTGTTGCC
>NW_011480301.1:0-638 GCF_000754665.1 Bison bison bison
CTCTCCACCATGACCTGTCCATCTTGGGTGGCCCTACATGGCATGGCTCATAGTTTCATTGAGTTAGACAAGGCTGTGATCCATGTGATCAGTTTGGTTAGTTTTCTGTGATTGTGGTTTTCCTTCTGTCTGGCCTCTGATGGATAAGGATAAGAGGCTTATGGAAGCTTCCTGATGAGAGAAATTGAGTGCAAGGGAAACTGAGTCTTGTTCTGATGGGTGGCAATGCTCAATAAATCTTTAATACAATTTTCTGTTGATGGGCGGGGCTGTGTTCCCTCTCTGTTGTTTGGCCTAAGGCCAAACTATGGTGGGGGTAATGAAGATAATGGAGACCTCCTTCAAAAGGATTTGTAGACACAATGTTGAATTCAATGCCCCTAACTCAGCAGCAGGCCACTGCCGACTCACACCTCTGTGGAGACTCCTGGATACTCCAAATCTTGCAGAATTTCTGAGGGTCAGTAATCTGGGAGCAACTTGGCTGGGTGACCTGGCTCAGGGTCCCTCATGGGGCTGCAATCAGATGCACGCTGGAGCTGCAGCCATCGGAAGGCTTCTCTGGGGCCTTACTAAGCAAAGTAATTCTCAAAATTCTCCAAGCTAGGCTTCAACAGTACATGAACTGAGAACTTACA
>NW_011480301.1:4591-5825 GCF_000754665.1 Bison bison bison
AGTGATCAAGCCTGGTCCCTGGTCCCGAAGCTAAATCTTCTGCTTCGGAGATCACAAATTTGACTCCATTCACTGTAAGCTATCATAACCAAGCCAATCAACATGTCCATTACTTCATACTTTTTCCATTTTTCTTTTTTATGTTGAGAACTACTACTCTTTAAGCAAATTAAAGGTACACAGCAATATTATCACATTGCTGTACACCAGATTTATGGAACTTACCTTTTCATCTTGCATAACTGAAGCTAAAAGCCGTCATTAATAACACCAATCTTAGCCAAGGTATATGAGAAATTGTTAAAGAATAATATATTCTTTATATCTTTATATAATTGAGTATAATTGAGTAGCAACGGAAGGTTGGAGTTTTTCTCTTAGTTCTCCATTACTGCATTCTAAAGGAGAACGTTTCAGGGAAAAACACCTGACAGTTAAGAACAGTAGTGTGAATCTTTGACAGAAATTGTCTTTTCCCATCAGCAACACCCGGCAGTCTTAGAAGGGACCATTGGCCTTCGGGGATGGTGCCCCAAACAGAATGTCTTCTCGGGATAAGTTTTAAAGTATAATTTCACAATTCACCATTGGGGGTGGCGGTTGGTATGTGAAATTGTACTGTAACTATAAAAAGGTAGGACTTGGTTTAAAGTGCCCTATTTTGTAAATCATTCCATTTGAAACTTTTTAACTGTGCTGACATCTGTTGTTTTAGTGAGACTCTAAAATGAGCAGAAATAGACTTTTAGAGTAGAATGAATATAAAAAGCATCTCTGATTTTCCAGGAGCTGTAAATCAAGGTTTTAAAAAGATGTTTGGACATATTTGAGTATTCAGATCATGAAAATAGAAATTACTGTGCTAACTGAAAGGACAGACTGATGGGAAATGGTACAACTGGTAGACTTAACCTTTAAGCAGACAGTGCTGTAAAAACTAATGGCTTTGATATTTATTGTAAGTTTTAGTACTGATCTTTTTTTCCAAAGCTTGCACACTCCTTTGAAACTGTAATAGCTTTGCAACAGAAATCCAATAGTTTCCTATAAATTAAGTGAAAAACATCCAAATAAAGGCTTTAAATATTAACAGACCAGGTAGCACCAGAAATTATGTGACTGTTATGATTATCAAAACATGTCTTAACTTTTTAGGGCAAAATTACACACTAAAAGTTCTAGCTTAAGTGTTGGCACTTGTGTGGAAAAAAAAATCACTCAGACTTCGGTGTAT
>NW_011480301.1:9629-10695 GCF_000754665.1 Bison bison bison
GTGAAAGTGAAAGAGTTAGTCACTCAGTTGTGTCCAACTCTTTGTGACCCCACCGACTGTAGCCTACCAGGCTCTTCTCTCCATGGGATTCTCCAGGCAAGAATACTAGAGTGGATAGCTAAAATAAATATGATTGTCACCTGCCTGAAATCCCAATTTCTCACACCCGGGTAAAGACCAGATAAAACTAATAATGCAGTTGGGGATACACAGACCAAAGAGCAGGAGAAGGAGAATAATTGTAAGGGGTCCTAAGAATGGCAGAAACCCAGGAAGCTGAGATTGCCCTTTTGATACTGTCTCAAGTTTGTTCAGTCAGGGCCCTTCTTGTTCTGAGTATTTGATCAAGTGACTTTCTCTTCATTGAATTTTTATTGGAGTACAGTAGATTTCCAATGTTGTGTTACTTTCTGCTGTACAGCAAAGTGAATCTCTTATACATATACATGTACACATACATATACACACTCTTTTTTGTATTATTTTCCTATGTAGGCCATTACAGAGTATAGAATAGAGTTCTCTGTGCTGTACAAGTAGGTCCTTCTTAGTTATATGTTTTATATGTTATAGTGTGTATATGTCAATCCCAGTGTCCCAATTTGTCCCTCCTCTCACCCCCTGGTAACCATAGGTTTTTCTTTTTTCCTTCATCTGTCACTCTAAGTCTATTTTTTTAAAGAGTTCATTTATAGCCTTTACTTACATTCCACATATAAGCGATATCATATGATATTCGTCCTTCTCTGTCTGCAAGCAGCCTTCTCTAACAGTCAGGTTGCATCTATTTGACCACTCATGTTAACATAGAAACAACAGGAAATAGTTGCAAGGGCACAAAGTCCTCCTTGATCAGCCAGCAAGTAAACAGGAGCTATGCAGTGGTCAAGTGTCATGCGGACCAGAAGCCCAGAGAAGATGTCATCTTTCTAAAGTTAGAGCTGGGTTCTTTAGTTGCCCAGGCCAATGTTCAGGTGCTTTTATTTAAAATAATGTTGGCTTTATAAATTGCTTCTCGTGCTAGGCTCACCAAGGATGCTACAAGGGCGACAACTCCTTCCATTAC
>NW_011480301.1:14334-14758 GCF_000754665.1 Bison bison bison
TCTGCCCTTCTGAACTGCTCATGACCTGTGAGTTCAGCAAAGCTTAGCAGGAACTTGTTTCTAGAATCTGGGACTTTTCTCTGAAGACCTGGTCTGGTGCTTTTCCTGGTGCTTCAGTGTCTGCACCGCTCATCTTTCAGGAGCCTGCGAGCAGTTAGCCAGCATCTATGGGCAGCCACGGAGTGCCCTGTAGTGAAGACTTATCCTCTGCTCTGTCCCTCCCCTGTTTTCCTGCGGCAGGGCTGTTCCTCACTGTGCTTTGTCTCTCTTCACAGGTACTGGGATCAAGAAGTGTTGAGAGCCCAGAAAGATGCACGGGAGCCTTCTTTAATGAAAGCAATCATAAAGTGCTACGGGAAATCCTACTTAGTTTGGGGAATGTTAACATTTCTTGAGGTAAAAGCTTTTCCATACAGTGCATTGA
>NW_011480302.1:0-990 GCF_000754665.1 Bison bison bison
CCTGGGAAATCCCACGGACAGAGGAGCCTGGCGGGCTATATAGTCCATGGAGTTGCAAAGAGTCAGACACGAATGAACAACCAACACTTTCTTTCAGTGCTACCCAGGATCTTCTCTCAGGCTTCCTGGAATGACAACATCTTTGACAATGATGCTGCTGTAGAAGTGCAGACAGTTTTCAAGGCTGATGTTTGTCACCACAAACAGGGTAATGTGGTCCACATTTGTAGCTTTCAGGTGTGCATCACAGTCTGTGACCACAGCTCAGAGTGTCTGGGGAAGGTTGGATGGCATCTTCTTATCATTTGCCTCTTTCACTTATTTCCCAAATCTTTTGTGAGTTGGCCATGTGCACAGCACCCAACTAGGCAAGGGGGCTCGCATGCATTTGCTCACTTGGACAGTGTGACTGGATGCACATGAGCTCAGGACAAAGAGATGGAACAGGTCTTCACCTCCAGGTTTTATCAGACGCCCCGCTTGTAGTACAATGTACCAGCTACACAGGGCTAGAATTTGCAAGAGGTGAGAAAGGCACTATAGCCTTGGAGGCAAAATTTAAGTAGGTATCAAAAGATTTTGTCATCAAGATAATAGATTATTCATGAAAATCAAAATTAATGCCCACATTCACCATGAGTAAAATGTCACATTTTACAATAAAAACAAGTTGTGTGTTTGATGAGTCTGTATTACTGTGCCCATCATTTCCAACTGGCTTGGAGTTCTAAATGTTCTCTTGCACATGCTCTGCTTGCACCTGTGGGTGCGTTTATATGAGTTGAGAATGGTGTGCAAATGAATTGGGTCATGTGGGGCTTTATATGTAGGTGTGTGTGTGTGTGTGTTTGTCTTTTTAACATTTTTAAAATTTATTTATATTTTTGGCTGCGCTGGTTCTTCATCGCTGTGCAGGCTTTTCTCTCTAGTTGTGGCTAGCAGGGGCTACTCTCTAGTTGCAGTGTGAAGGCTTCTCATTGCGGTGGTTTC
>NW_011480302.1:4640-7858 GCF_000754665.1 Bison bison bison
TCGGTTAATCCGGAGGGAATGGTGGTAAAAGCGTCCAGGGTTAAATATAGAAGGACACGAAAGCTGCCGGAATAAATAGCAAGTAACCCTGGCCTGCTCGTGAAACAATCTATTTCACATCTCTTTCAGGGGCGCCAGCGAAGGGAATGTTAAAATTGCCATTTAAACTCAAACGAAAAGAAACTAATCTATATGAAGCTGGAAATCAAATAAAAACAGGTCCTGCTTTTGCCCTTTCACATTTCAAAAACGTTTATGCGGTTTGGCAAGAAAGTTGATATTTTCACAGTTTAAGTTTGAAATATGCCATTTCAAATTTACGAAATGGTCACAGTTGGAATTTTCTAACTCTTTCTAGGCAAGGCTGTTTCAGTTGTGAATGAGAAATATTGACATTGTACATATTTTCTGCAATAGTGAGATGATTCACTTCTGCAGAATGTGATAAAAATTAGAAAACGTGAAATAATGAGTTACTGTGAATTAACTTTCATGTCTGAGAGATTAAATTCTTTGCCAGAAGATTTACGAAAACAGACACAAGTACAACGTTCACGCAATAGCACTTTATTTTAAATCATCAAATGTTCAAGTAAGAAATATAAATATGCGATGGCACAGTTTTTTTTTCAAAACCACATTAATATTGGCATGCATTATTTGTTATGGAGTAATAGAAAGCATTATTTATTAGTGCAATTAGTATTATATGCCACAACTAATATACTTCAGATTAATGCTTTTGATATACGATTTGAAACATGGACCCTCTGTGCAAAGTATGTATATGCACTCCATATTTTAACTGTCATTTTGATTTGCACAAAATAGATTTGTTTAGTTCTCCATTGCATTTGATGAAGACTGAAAAATAAAAGACTAAATCATTTCCTTTCATTACTAATCCCCTTATTGCTAGCTCTTTTGAAATCCTATTACCTGCGTGGAGCCTGGAATCATTTGGGTCTTCCCTTCTGTGTGCTGTTTGTTTCCCACAGTTCGCGCAAGTCTAGGCCAGCTGCCCACATCAAACACACCGCCCAGAACAGAGGCCAGAGCGGGGCTTCCCGGCCACTCCCTCCTCACTTCCAGGGTCTTCCCACCCTCCCCTCTTTGCCCCTAGGCCATCACGTGGCGGTGTGGGCACCGCCTCCCGGTGACGTCAGCGCGCTCGCAGCCGTCGCGCTGAAGAAAGGATGCTCTAGGATGCGGTGCAGGTGGGCGACCGGCCTGCGCCATGCGGCACTGCAGGTAAGAGACTCTGCAGGCGGAGCCCCTGCAGCCCGTCGGCACCCCAGAAAACGAAAGTAGGGGCTCTGGCTGTTGGGGCTGCTGCAGGCATCAGGCATCAGGGGGGCGCGGGGGCAGGAGTGGAGGGCGACTGTTGTAGGCTCACGCGTGACTTGAGTCTTGTCGTGTCCATCCATCCCGGGAAAGTGGCCTGGGGCCAGACAGAAAGACCCGGCCTCCTGCACAGGAGGGGAAAAAAATCAGGAATGAACACAATACATGCATTGTAAGAGAGAGAGGGGCTTGTCCGAGAGAACTGTCAACTGTTTACCGACTGTCAGAGTGATTCTTAAATAATGACACATTTACTAATTCTTCTTACAGGGGTTTGTTTTGTTCTCAGTATTTAGCCTGATTTCTTTCAAAGCCAAAGCTGCTTTGCTTGAAAGGAACGGAAACTTACTGGTTAGCAATTGAAGAGCTAGATGTGCGGTCTAAATTGTTTTGCATTATTTTGCAAGATTGTAGCGTTTAAAGGAGATATGTCAGAAATGTTTGTTTCCTCCTGGTGTTTTAAATAGATTAAAAAAATTAACAGTATCCAATAAAATAAAGCTTCCAATAGGCGTGTAAGAGAAGGCAAACCAGTCATATCTCTTAAGAACAAAATGGTCTTTAGAAGGGGGTGGAGCTGAACACCAAACCCTATGATTTTTCAGTGTTCTTTTTAATTCCCTTGCTAAATAATTTGCTTGCTGGAAGAAGGGGCTTGATAATGCAGCGACAGATGAAGGGGAATCAGGTGACTTCAATTTTAACAGGACAGGATGTGGGATTTTAATGAACACTTTTGAGATTTCCCACCTGTGTTTGCTTTCCTTTCTCTCCTTCACATATGAGGCCAGGATATATGCAGTACCCTTAGGAAGAGAATATGATCGATCTTACCTGTAAAACGTGATCCCCTGGGAAGCCGTGGTATTGCTAAATTGTACTGGACCTCACACCATGTATCCTTTGACCCATCCAGCAATTGTTGGAGGACCAGTAAAGCAATGCTGTTTTAGTTGATAATTGAAGAAGGCGTTTCTTTCAGCAATTGGACACCCTGATGTTTTGCTACAGTAATTTAGTAATTAATTTACTGCAGTTTTCTTCATTTGGCTCAGGTTGACTACAAGACTTTTCTGATCCTCTTGTTCCCATGCACCTTTCTCCCCCAGCCCAACCCTAGACAGAGCAGAGCAGATGATAGATAGCAGAGACCGAGCTCCACCTCTGCCTTTGGGACTGTGCAACTTGGACCAAGTCACTTTGTGCCTTTGGGCCTCAGTTTTCTTGTCCTCAAAGTAACCGAGGAGTATTATATCAGGGTTTCTCAGCCTTGACACTATTGACATTTTGTCGTTGTTTAGTTGCTCAGTCGTGTCTAACTCTTTGCGACTCCATGGACTGTTAAAGCCCACCAGGCTCCTCCATCCAGGAGATTCTCCAGACAAGAATACTGGAGTGGGTTGCCATTTCCTTCTCCAGGGGATCGTCCGACCCAGAGATCCAACCCCCGTCTCCTGCCTTGGTAGGCGGATTCTTTACTGCTGAGCTGCCAGGGAAGCCCCCTGTTGACATTGGGGCTGGAGAAATCTGTTGTGGGGGTGTCCAGCTGCACCTCTGGCCTCCACCTACTAGATGCCCCTAGTTGTGACAGCCAAAAATGTCTTCAGACCCTGCCATTGTCCCATTGTGGGGCTCCATTGCCCCTGCTTGAGAATCGTTGATTCGGATGACCTCTCAATGTTCTTCAGGCCCCAGTATTCTAGAATTCATTTTCCTGTGAGTTGTTTCATGCTGAGCCCTCGGTCGGAGATCTGATTCCCTTTCATGATGTTGTATATATTGGGAAACACAGTGTGAAGGTTTTTTTTCTTCTGTGGGGTTCCAGAAATAGCTTCTGTCAAAAAGGGGAGGCCTGTGTGTGTGCCACTTGTAGC
>NW_011480302.1:7958-8806 GCF_000754665.1 Bison bison bison
GTAGGATGAGGGCCATGTGCAGTGGGTTTGGGGGAGGAGGCTTGGAATGATTAGAAAAATCATCCTTGTCCCTCTGAGGGCCTGGCACTGCAGGGTGTCCCTCCTCCAATTCCCTTGCTCTCAGCTCTCTCTCTCTGCCTCTTTGCAGCCCCATAAAAATGGCTCTCCTGGGAAGAGGGTTGGTCTTTAGTGAGAAAGACCCAGTGTGCAGAGGCCAGGGCCCAGACAGCCTCCTTTGTCCACTTCAGCCATTTTGTTTGCAGGTGGCACCCACAGCTAGCCAGGAACCTCGTTCCCAGAATGGCTTGGCACCTTGGGTGGGCTATCAGGTGCTGTCTTTTCACGCAGGCAATACTGAGAAAGAAAATGAAAAAGGAGGAGTATTCTCCATCAAATGAGACATAAGGCATAGAATCACTGTGCTACGCAGCTCTGGTGCTGTGACAGAGTACCACACACTAGGTGGCTTATCAACAACAGACGTTTATTTCTCATAGTTCCAGAGGCTGAAAGTCTGAGATCATGGTGCTAGCATGGTTGGATTCTGGTGAGGGCTCTCTTCTGGACACAGAGGGCCATCTTCTCCCTGTGTCCTCATATGGTGGGAAGAGAGTACACTAGCTTTCTGGTCTTGTCTTGTCATTGTTCAGTCGCTAAGTCGTGTCCGACTCGTTGCAACCCCATGGGCTGCAGCACACCAGGCTTCCCTGTCCTTCACCATCTCTTGACGTTTGCTTAAAGTCATGTCCATTGAGTCGGTGATGCCATCCAACCATCTCATCCTCTGTCACCCCCTTCTCCTCCTGTCCTCAATCTTTCCCAGCCTCAGGGTCTTTTCCAGTGAGTTG
>NW_011480302.1:10475-11584 GCF_000754665.1 Bison bison bison
ATAGATGGTTGGGATGGCATCACTGACTCGAAGGACATAAGTTTGAGCAAGCTCCGGGAGCTGGTGATGGACAGGGAAGCCTGGCGTGCTGCATTCCACGGGGTTGCAAAGAGTCGGACACGACTGAGTGACTGAACTGACTGACTGATAGCTGATTACTGATGTTGTGATAGTTTCAGGTGGAAAGTGAGGGAAGGGACTCAACCATACATGTACATGTATCCATTCTCCCCCATACTCCCCTCCCATCCAGGCTACCACATGACATTGAGCAGAGTTCCACGTGCTATACAGTAGGTCCTTGTTGGTTATCCATGTTAAATATAGCAATGCGTATACACTTTCATGCATTGGAGAAGGAAATGGCAACCCACTCCAGCGTTCTTGCCTGGAGAATCCCAGGGACGGGGGAGCCTGGTGGGCTGCCGTCTCTGGGGTCACACACAGTTGGACACGACTGAAGTGACTTAGCAGCAGCATACATGTCCATCTCAAATTCCATAGCTATCCTTTCCCCCATCCTTGCCCTCTGGTAACTATAAGGTTATTACAGAGTATTGATCAGTTACCTGTGCTGTACAGCAGGTCCTTGTTGGTTATCCATGTTAACTGTAGCAGTGTGTACATGTCCATCCCAAACTCCCTAACTATCCCTTCCCCCTGGCAAGTAGTTCATTCGATAAGTCTGTGAGTCTCTGGTTTTTAAGTTCATCTGTATCATTTCTTTTTAGATTCCACATATAATGCACCTATGCTAACAGTAGTTTACTTTTAAATGGTTCAGTTGAATGGAGAGACAGTGCGAAGAGGCCAGTATGGTTAAATAGGAACACTGATGGAGTCTGACTGGTGTTTTTCATTGAACTCTTCTCCATAATGTGCTCTATATTTGAAAATGTGCCCAATAAAAAGTTAAAAAGAAGCTAGAAAAGAAACACAGACTCTTGGGCTTGTGGGGGATTCTGACTGAGATCTGGGGAATGTTTTTAACCTGAGCTCAAGGTGCCTTTGACTGCAGGGACCTGAGGTCCCAGTTGAGACCTGCTGGCTTGGAAGTTCTCAGCTCACCCAGAAGCCCTCCTGAACCAGACCTAGGAGGGTGAGTTAGC
>NW_011480302.1:11684-13758 GCF_000754665.1 Bison bison bison
CAGCACAGTTTACTTTTGCCTGTTCTTGAACTTCATATACCTCAAGTCCTTTGATCTTTATACTTTTATATCTGTCTTCTGTCACCAGGCATGATGGTGAGATTCATCCATGTTGTTTCATGTAGCAGTGATTTCATTCATTCCATTTTATTGTGAAAGTACTTTTAGAGAGAGAGTGGAGGCAGTTGGTATATGTTGCTTCTCTTCATTCCTTGGAGGCTGTTTTACATCATCTCACTTACAGTTGAGTTCCAGAGTGTGGATGGTATGGAAGTTTACTTAACCAGTCTCATTTTGATGGGCATGTGGATTCCTCAAGCTTTTGTAATCTCTGCTCATGGTATTATGCTCATGTAAAAATGCCAAAGAGGAAAAGACCTCTCTAGGATTAATTATGGGCTTCCCTGGTGGCTCAGAGGTTAAAGCGTCTGCCGGCAATGCAGGAGAACTGGGTTTGATCCCTGGGTTGGGAAGATCCCCTGCAGAAGGAAATGGCAACCCCACTCCAGTATTCTTGCCTGGAGAATCCCATGGACGGAGGAGCCTGGTGGGCTGCAGTCCACGGGGTCACAAAGAGTCGGACACAACTGAGCGACTTCATTCACTCACTCAGGATTAATTAAATGCACAGAGTATAGATGTTGGGACTTAGCTTCAAGATCAAAGCAACCCTTATATTTTACATGTGACCAAGAGATGTCCAGAAAAGTCAGGTGACTTACCCAAGGTCACATGACTGATAGTAACACAGTTGGGGAACCCTCCAGGTCCCAAGATGCCTCTAACAGAGTGTTTTCTTTGGCCATGCCATGTAGCATGTGGGATCTTAGTTTCCTGACCAGGGACTGAATCTGAGCCCCTTGCAGTAGGAGCATGGAGTCTTAACCACCGGACTTCCAAGAAAGTCCTCAGAATGTTCTTTCCTGCACTATGGGCTTTGTGAGTGCAGGAACTGTGAGTGTTTTGCTCACCAATGTAAACCTAGCACATAACTCGTGGCAGAGTAAGTACTCATAAAATATAAATTAGAGGAAAAATTAAGGGAACTATTAGGCCCCTGAGAAAAGACCACTGATATCCCTGAGAACTGCATGGACATTCACTTGAGACTTGAGCCTCCAAGTTCTTTTGTTCATTCACTCCCTCATTTACTTCTTTGTTCTGCAAATGTTTGTTGGGTCCCTGCTGTGTGTCTAGGACAGGGCTCCTCACCCTGGACTCTATGGGCTTTGAGGCTGGAGGACTCTCTGGGGGGCCGTCCTGTGCCCTGGAGGATGTTGAGCAGCATCTTCTGGCCTCCCGCCACTTGACAGGGGTTGCAACCACGGCCCAAACCCCCACTTGTGACAGCTGAATTTGAGACATTGCCAAGTGTTCTGGGGTGGGTGAAATTGCCCACCCAACTGGTGGTTGAGACCCCAGTCTAGGCACTGGGGTTTGCTGTGGAACCAAATGGACAAGGTTCGTGCCTGGGTGGGAGTGACCTTCAAGTGGAGGAAAGAGAAGATAACTGGATTTGATAGGTTGTGCGATTGTGTGAAATACAGTGAGAGGCAGAGGGTGGGCAGCAGTGGATTCAGAATCCTGGTTAAACGGAGTGGTTACCCAGGCCCCCTGAGGGCTCACATGTGACCAGGGACTGAGGGGGAGCCACGTGAACACTGAGGAGATGGAGAGCTCAGGGCTGAGGGAACAGCTGTGAGGTGGGCATGTCCAGGAAATAGGCACCCAGAGAAGCGTGCTGGGGCAAGTGCTTAGAGGGGTAGCCAGGGCAGACCATGCAGGGACTTAGTGGGAGTGGAACCAACCCTGGGTGACTAAGTGTGGTGACAAGCCATGGAGTGCTTTTGGGTTGAAGAGGAACACACCAGTACTTGTGTTCAAGGGCCTGGCTCTGGCTGCTGTAAGAACAGTCAGAGGTGGGCGAACGAGGAAGCTGGGTGGCCAGTGAGGAGGCTGGGTGGCCACGTGAGCTGTAGCTTAGAGGACTGTGAGTTCGTGCATGCTCAGTCATGCCTGACTCTTTGTGACCCCATGGACTGGAACCCCCCAGGCTCCTCCATCCATGGGATTC
>NW_011480302.1:15319-16656 GCF_000754665.1 Bison bison bison
GCCCAGCACTTTTTAACCACATCCCGGCGGATGAATGGAGGTTACCTCCTTCCGGGATCTTAGCCTCCCGTCTGGGTTGTGATATTAACTCAGGGTGAAATTTTCTTTTTCTGGCCACCGGAACCCTTGGAGGCACTGATTGGGTTAGGAGGAGAGGGGCCACCCCAATGATTACAGACATGTTCTTTTTCCTCTTAACTCAGTCCGGCCTCCCACCAGCACCCACTTTGCCCAAAACATAGGAATCGACTGACGTTTCAGCCCTCCCCGGGGTCAACCCACTGGGATATGCTTAGGACACCGGGGAGGACAACTCAAGGCTGTGCTGGAGGATTCCCTGCGTTTATCCTTCACAGAGGTGCTGGTTGTGAGTGTCTATGACATTGTTTTCATCCACGAGGGCGCAAAGCTCACATAAGCAGAAAGTTAGACTGTTGTGTTGGAAGATGGTTTGCAGAGCTCTTGGGAGAGGGAACCGTACTGCGCGGGATTTCTTACCAGCATTGTCTTCAGCTGCTGTTATGGGCCGAAACCGTGCGTCTTATTAAAGTGCATCTGAATTCCTAACACCTATTACCTCAGAATCCGACCTTAGTTGGAGATTTTGTTCTTGTTGTTCAGTTGCTAAGCCGTGTCTGATTCTTTGCAACCCCATGGACTATAGCCTGCCAGGTTCCTCTGTCCATGGGATTTTCCAGGCAAGAGTAGTGGAGTGATTGCCATTGCCTTCTCCGTAATTATCATGAGGATGATAAATTAATTGAGGACTTCCCAGATGGCACTAGAGGTAAAGAACCTGCCTGTCAGTGCAGGAGATAAAAGAGACATGGGTTTGATCCCGGGGTCTGGAAGATCCCTAGGGGAGGAAATGGCACATTACTCCAGTATTCTTGCTTGGAGAATTCTATGGATAGAGGATCCTGGTGGAGTACAGTCCATGGGGTCGCAGAGAGCTGGACACGACTGAGTGACTGAGCACATGAGGATGAGGCCCTGGGGACGTTCTCCATCCTTGATCCTGGGCACCGGAAACGCCAAGACCTCAGGGCCCTCTCCCTGCCCTCTGGAGTGGGGGGTGTGAGAACACTGAGTCCATTGTGTCACCGGGAGGAGGCCGTTTGCAGTTGGCCTTATCCCCTTCCCACACACAGGCTGTGTTCTGAAAGGGGACAAAGAGCCCCCCTTAAAGGGGCCACAGGAACTGTGCCATGGCAGAGGGGGCTGCTGGGAGGGGGCCGAGGGGGAAGCAGGAGCTGGAGGCGGAAGTCACCCTGCTTGACTTTGCCAGCGCCAGTCAACAGTTTGAAATTGACAAAGGTTAATACTTGTGTCTCTGT